>NC_142850.1:12157121-12460151 GCF_061612785.1 Hesperophylax consimilis | reverse complement strand
ATTAAAAAGCTAACAAAAAGCATTTTTTTTGTTATCCTTCAAAACATGCATTTTTTACTCTTGAATAGTCTTCAAGCACGTTTTTTTTATTACGGTCAGAGCCCATTGATGTACCTACCTATTGTATTTTTTGTGTCAGCGCGGAGCCTTCTGCAGTGGGAAAGTGTTTTAAAAAATCAAATAACAACATACAATATAAGTCACTTATCATTAGTGACATCTTACGAATTTCAACAGAACTTTTTTAGTACAGAACTGTCTTTAAATGGCTAGTGAAACCGAGTTCCTCCGCTGGGGGGCATTGTTGTAGTTTCGTTCTGAACAGGGTACCTATTATACTTGGCCTTAAGAGTCAATCCTTTGCTTTGATCGAAAAACTGTAAATTTCAGCATATTGAAACTTTCCTACAAAAACAGGATAGGTCACATTATAATGTGTATTTAATCTGCATATGAATACTCTTCATTGCAGAAATGGTTGGGAAGCGCTGCATTTATTGATCTAATTTAGGACGGGTTGTTTCGGAGAATCTGAATAATTCATCAAATTTCAACATTCATTTTCAAGTTCTGTGAAAGACTTATTCAAGTTCTGTTTTTATATCATTGTTGGCTAGTTGCTTGACAAAACTGAAATGAAAACAGAACTTGAAAAAGTCTTTCACAGAACTTGAAAATGAATGTTGAAATTTGATGAATTGTTCAGATTCTCCGAAACAACCCGTCCTTAGTCTATGGCTGCATTCGATCATTGAAACATCTTTTAGCAGTGCAATAATTATTTTCCATGACAATCCAAAGCTTGTATGCTCCGAGTGTGGTTGGTTTATTTATGCTCCGAGTGTTTAAAAGTGGTTTCAGTACAAAAAATATCACTTCATTTAGGTAGTACTTACTGATACTTGCAATATTATCTAAATAATAGGTACATACCTATAATACAAAAGAAGACAAATAATTTTTTATAAAATTTAATTTTCACAAAAATAACAATATAATAATGGGAATGCATTATTCTTTTTTTAAATAATAATTTACAAAAAAGGAAAAATCGATAAGTCAAAGATTGTGTATGTAATATTTGTATGTTTATCAAGGTCGCGGGTTCGAACCCGGCGTGCGCAAATAAATTTTATTTGATTAATTTGTGTTATTTCACAATTAATTAATTAAAATAATATATATGTAGTATATTTGCGGCACGTTCCAGAGTGGAAGATACTACCAGTATCGCCCTGATGTAAGACCACCATTCAGAATTGAAACGTTGCTCCAAATGGCTTTAGCCGTGTTTAGTGACTAGATCTGAATAGCCAGGTACTTCCCCACCTTCCTCTTTCCCTTCCCCACTTACCTTCAGCCTCACAACATCCCCCAATTGGGGATGCCATAGTCTCACTGGCTCCAGACGGGAGCAGTTGGGACTCTTGTGAGGTATTCACTATAAAAAAAAAAAAAAAAATTGAGCCTTATGCGGGGAAAAACAGCATTATCGAAATAATGCGTGGTAATGAAAAATGGCATTATACTTTTTTTTTTTAAATGTTTTTTGTACTCAAAACTTACAAATAAATAGATTAAAATACATAATAATAATGTTTGTTTATTTCAGCTAAGCCGCTCTGATGAGTGCAATATTCTGCCAATGTAATGTTCGTTTGTTCAAAATCTTAAATCTCCTAAAGTTCTACACCGATTGCTTTGAAATTGTGACACAACTTTGCATTCGAATATACCTGAGTTTTTATGTACCTATTTTATATAGATGTCACCTGTGACAGGTAAAAACATTTTTTTTTCAAACCGGCGGGGTATAGCTAGTAAATAAATAAATTACACGATATTAAGTTGAAAATAAACATGTTGTAAATTTATTTGACTTTGAATGCGTATACGCCCACTACATTCAAATCAAATGTTGAACAGTCAATATCACCGAACACACCTTTTTTCCACATAAGGACTGATAAATAATTTAATTTGACAATTCCAGAAGCTATTATGAATAGAATTTATGGAAGGTAAATAATTGTAAAAAATAAAATTTGTAAGCATTTAAATAACAGGAAAATTAATTTACAGCCCATTTCTCCAAATTTGCACCAAGCACCAAATCATGTCAAGAGTTCATAACAAAAATCTCAAGTATAAATAATCCAACAAAACAATATTATTTACTAAAGACATACTGCTGATAGTTTCATTGTCACCTCTCTCTCTTTCACATAAACGGCACATGTGACAGAAAGAGAGGTTACAAGGGACCACTGAATGGCAGAACTATATTACAGTAAGCGTAAAACACAATCACAAATTAACCCTAAAAAAAGTGCACAGAAATTGCTTTCATATATAAAAAAAACTGCAAAAGCTTTGAAAATATAAATTTTGATAAAATTTATTATAGGTAAATAATATTATGAAAAAAACATATTAAAATAAAACTAACCATTTTCAAAAGATAAAGTAGATTTTTGATGCACAGCATTAAGTGTTATTATTAAATTGATAAAAAACAATACCAATCTTTTCAATAATATTTTTTTCTAGAGATCAAAATAAATTATATTTATTAACCAATTTGGTGAGATGACAGATTGGCTTAGTAGCTCAATTGATAGAGCAATAGCCTGGTAATATAAGCTTTGGGATTGAATCCCCCTATGTTCTATCTATTTCATCTTTATTGTCTGTTTCTAGGATTACATTATTATGTACATTTTTTATTGTATTAGTTATCAAAAATTTGTACAAAAGCAGTATACTCAGACCACAAAGAGATTGCCCGCGGAGTGGTCGAGAACAATAGTTATATATTTATTACTATATAAACATTAAATTGTAGATCCTAATTTCACCATGGGCATCTCAGTGATGGCACTATTAAGTAATTATTGGACCTACCTACAATATTTAAGTATTACAGGTTAAGTAACAATGTTTACATAATTTAAGTATTTATAAAAATTTCAGAATAACAAAAATTAACAATTAAATTTAAGTTAGGTGTTACACAGTAAACACAACCATTTTAAATAAAAATATTGCGAAGTATTTTTTATTTTTTGTTGCCAGAAAAGTTGAATTAAATTAGAGAATACCATTACTTAATAAAGTGACGTTTTTATTTTTGTCTTTAACTAACCTAGTAGAGTTGATATTCAAAGGCAATATGAATGTATAAGGTTGTCACTGCAATTGCAGTGCTTCGTACCGTGACGTGTACAAGATTCTTCAACACTACAAACGCATGGGTCTGCCCAGGGGTTAAGCCGATTGACGTGGATGTTGCATATATTATGTGATACATCAGTGACTATCCATCCCCATATGCAAATTTATTTATTTATACACCAAAAAAAGGCTTTTACATATAAATAGTGCACGAAATCATAAGTATACAGTGTACACAGGAGGATATCTGTATTATATCCACTTGAGCGATTTTTGGTTAATTTGCAAAAACGTTTTGAGCGTTCGCTTATCATGATGTGCTAAAATTATAGAACCTAAAAATATGGGATAATCGGCGAAATCTAGGTGGATTTATTGGCTTTAAAACGCAGTAAGCGTTAAATAATATTTCAAAATAATTGGTAAATGTATACATACAGGGTGGTGTTAAGGGACGTACATGACTTACTTTAACTAGTGAATCCTGATATATTTGGAGTAAAAAATGTAAATAAAATTTTGTCTCCGGTGACTTTTTGATGTTGTTTGTGATTTTTTTTTTAAATTTTTCCACATGTCGTCACTTGTCACTCAGCCGAGAAACCATCCAATCCCTCATATGACCCTAGCTTTCCAATCCCTACTGATTTTCTAAGTTTTTTGTTGAAAAATAAAACAAACATCAAAAATGTCACCAGAACCCAAAATTTCGTTTACATTTTTACTCAAAATAATGTCAGGAATCACTGGTTAACTCTTGACAGGCCAAGATTCCAAACAAAACATCTGTAACCTGTCTTCCGACGACCCCATGCATTTTTCTGTCTTATGGGCTTTTAAACTATAGAAATCCCAATTATTAATGGTAACTTGTATTTGCGCAGGAATACGTAAAATACTAAACTGATATGTCAAGTATTTAAGCTAATATAAGGAGGATAGTAATTTTTGGTATTAACTACTCCCCCACTTGGCTGTGGGATAGTTAAAGTAAGTCAAGTACGTCTCTTAACACCCTGTATATAAAACCAATCGCTCGAGTGAATATAAGAAATAATAATAATGAATGTAGATGTAATTATAAAGTAGGAACAAAATAAGTACATGAATATAGCTGAATTGATATTACAAGTAGAATGAAAAATAATATAGCTGATGTGATGCAATTGATATTACAAGTAAGTACAATGAAAAATAATAAAAAATGTGACATATTATTTGATCTGTGAAATGTCACTAAAACACATGCACTTGTGGTGGGATAGATTGCGTTAAAAAGGTCAGCATTGTTACGGTTAATATATTTAAATGTGTTAACAATCTTGTAATACTACAAATGTAATTAAATATATTTAAATGTTTTAACAACCTTGCTTAGTCCTGATATTTTGTGAAAATTATAAAATTTGAAGTAGTTATGTCAACTAATTACTGCAACAAAAAATATTCTAAAACATTAATTTTGTAGTTGCAATAGTTTTTCATCCAAGCAGAAAATTCTATAAATTATGTACATCTATGAATAACTTCACAATAAATCATTATAGTACATAATACCTATATCTATAATGTCATCATAATTTTGTCAATATATTATTTTATATATACACGGTGTCCGGAAACTCGTAGTACAAGCGGGAAACTGGAGAATCTACACCACATGGGGAACCCAAAAAAACATAAAGTTTTTTGATTTGAGCATTTTCAAAAAAAAAAAAAAAAACCAAAAAAAAATATTTTTCGGCTATTTTAGGGTTAAAGTTTTTTCTGGTGTTTAGGGTTGAATAACAGATGTTTTAACCCTGCAGAGCAGAAATATTTTATGACTACACCCGGTTAAATGAAGGGTGATTTCAAAATAATGCTTCAAATCCGAGTTTCTTCATTTGTTTTACTTTCAAATAGTTTTAATTAGTTAGGTACTTTGATCTTCAGTAATAATTTATAAGAATTTGATTAAAAAAAAAAAAAAAAAAAAAAATCAACTTCAAACTTGATTTACTCGATAACGAAAGCTCAAATAAAAAAAAAATATACTACAAAATTTTTGGATAATAAATTAATAAGTGAAAAATTAAAATGCAGATCCCATTGGAACTCAAGAACAATGACTTAACTTGCATTTATCTTTTATCTAAATTGTGCTATTAGAGTTGACCCAAATAACACAAACTTAGGATTGTGTATTGGTGCATATGTATACACTTTCGACAGTGATATCCTTGCAAAAAAATCATTGAGAAATTGCCTTTTGACTTGTTTAGGCCTGCATAATATTATTAGAGAGAAGGGGACACTAACATAATCATCAAGTTTGTTTCATTCAACTTTTTCAATTTCACCGGAATTTTCTTTTAAAGTTCTGGTAAACAAGCAAATTTCTGTGAAAATTTCTTGCCGGCATGGTATTTCCGTATTGTCGGTCAAGATTGTCGTGTATTGCCCTGTCTTGCCGGTGAATTCACTCGGCTACCAATATTACGACAGTATTGCTAGGCCAAATCTATTTCCTCCGTTTTTTCAATTCAATTCTGTTGATTATTTTTAAAACAATACAGTATTGTTAATTTTAATGCATTTTGAATACATACATATATAAACAGTGTGTATCGAATATTATACTAGTAATAACTTCTCACTCTGTTACATATGTGTGTCTCTGTTCTACCAAAACTGTTAGAATTTAGAATTCTATTCATTATTATGTAGTTAGTAATAAACACGCAACACTATTTAACGGATATTAACTAATTTACGGAAGATAGGCACAAGAAGGCTATACTATCAGATCTCTTTAAACAATATTAATTTAACCTATGCCTACTTATATGTTTTATATGAACTTTTGTCTGTTACTTTTATATGCTTCTAGATTATTTTGTTGTTTTGTAAAAGAGCTTAGCGGAAAACTTTATTCTTGATATTTTGCATGGGTTCCGTTTTATAAGGGTAGGTACGCTTCCAAATTATGTTTCCGAAAACATATAAATAACAGAAGAGAATTTTGGTATTTCTTATTTAATACCAATCAATCGGATTTCCGGGTGCAATGATCAAATGTTATACGTTTTCAAAATCTGTATTACAAAATAGAAAAAGGTTTCGGAATTAACTTATTTTTGTTTATTTTTGAATCAGCTGCCCAAAATTGCAAGTATTTTTTTTATATGTTCCTTGATAATTCCCAATGATAAGATCGACAGAATTTATTGTTTTAGCATTGGAGAAAAATAATTTTCGGCTGCGGCGCTTTTTTGCATTATATCATTGGTTTATTAAAAAATTATGGTTTTAGAAAATATAAATAGGTTTGCGACACCAGCGACTGCAAAGTTAATCACGCCAAGCTTTATGTACCCCACTCTCTATGGCTTATGAATAAATTGACTCTCCGGTTAAAAAGGTTGCTCATCACTGTTTTAGAATTTGTATTTGTTTATTTTATTCTTTTTGACGTCATTGTACGATCTAATTAATGCTATATTTAAGTTATTATGTTTAGTATTTTCTTATGCTTGTAATTGACTGTGGCATGCAATTACTATTTATGGTAAATTTATATCATTGATATTAAATAAATAAATATTAATAAAATATATCATGATTTTTTTTTCAAGTTTATACAAGCACCTTTATGAAGTCAAAAAACAAATTTGAAAAATGCTATATGCAAGCAATGCATCTGTATAAGTAGGTCCTGTGTTGGGGTCAACTCTAGTTGCAATACCTAAAAGTTCTCTTCGTTAATGTATCGTATATATTTATCTTTCATCAGTTCCTGATTTGCATTGCAAATGTCAGTCCGAATGGCTTCTATTAAATCATCCACTGATTTGAAGTTCATCTCGTCTCTCAAATGTCCAAGAATGCATACGCTCAATTGTGATCCGTAAAAGTCGCCTTTGAAATCGTGAAGAATGTGGGTCTCCTGAAAATTGTAATACAATAGATAAATATTATTGTAGAAAGCAATCACTTTGTGGTTTGACATATTTAAAATGAAATAAAATAATTTTTGTTTTAAAACCACCAGCTCCGTGCGTCACTGGCATACGGGTTGGTATCAGCACTCCATTGTAGACTTCTTGCCTCTTTGACCAACACTGAATATGTATACAGCAAACATTTATCTATTGAAAATGAAATAAAATAATTTTTGTTTTAAAACCACAAGTTTTTAATATTTTTTGAACCGACCGGTTTCGCTTTACTCAAGCATCTTCAGGGCCCGTTCCCACTTCCGTTTTCAAATCGGAGGCGGGTCCCGTTTTAAAAACGGATGGCCAATGGCCCTGTTCACACTACCGTTTTAAAAACGGATCCGTTTTAAAAACGGACCATACTCTACGAAAAAAAATAATTGTCGATTCAACAAAAACATGTTATTTGCTCATCCTTCAGTAATGGTGCACAATGGACGACGATGAAGCTCTTGTTGTCATGTTGTACTTATTAAAAAGAAGGAAAAAAGTGAAAAGAAAATTTTGAGTACACCCAATCATAGCCGAATGATTTTCTGTAGGAATTTTCCAAGTGTTAATTGGTGAGTTGAGAAGTGATGAACTAAAGTTCTTTAATTATTTTAGAATAATAATGATTGGATTATTTATATAGCGCCGTTTTCACCATGAAAAATCACCTCAAGGGCGCTTAATGGCTTAAGAGAATGTCTATCACACTGGAATGAGTTTCAGAGAGCTTAACATATCAAAATACAAAATTGAGAAAGTGCATTTGTCCTGAAGAAAGGCTATCGATATTTTAAAGTAAGAAAACAATAAACACTCAAATATTTTTTATTATATGTTTATTTAACTAATACGCTCTTCCGTGCATCTCATTAAAGCTTTAAAATTTAAAAAAAGTAAACTTAAAAAAATAAAAATTAAAATTTTGATGTTCAAAAGTTGTGTACACCAAGTGTTTTGTTTTTATTTATTTAAAGATAAAATATTACCATACTCTTTCTTCGACCAGTGGTATTAAATTTTCGGGATTTATTTCCTTATCCATTATTGTAGTTTTGATTTATTTACTTAACAAAATAACCAAATACAAGCACGCAGCGTGCCTGCTTCCTTGCGACAGGGAGCGGGCGGGGAGGGGTCGGGGTTTGGCGGGGACTCTGCCGGAACGACTGGACGACAAGTGTGAACAGCTCCATACAACACTATGAGCGAGCGTGTTCCGACACGATTTGAAAACGGACGCGCTGCGTAGGCGAGCCATCCGACAAAAAATGTCGGATCCGTTTTCAAATCGTGTCGGACAAGTGTGAACAGCTCCATACATCCACTACAGCCACTAGGGCATCCGTTTTTAAAACGGGACCCGCCTCCGATTTGAAAACGGAAGTGGGAACGGACCCTCAGGGTACAAATTATTACTAAACAAGAAGTACAAAGTCTGAGCTAATATATAAAAAAAAAAATTTGAGGGAGACAACATGATATAAATATGTATAACAAACACAGAGAAATCATACAATACATTTACACAAGTACAAAAGACATGGGAAAAACCGAACGATAATTATGTAGACTAATGGATTATAATAATGTATATGGAGAAACAAAGCATCAACTGACATAGTGATAAGGAGAACTTGCGACATTTTTAATGGTTTATTGGGAACAAACTTAATATTGGACTACTTGATATATCTAATTGATTATTAAGAATAGGACTTTTGGTTTTTACAGCTTTTTTTATTTCCAGTGCTTCTAGATTATTGAGTCTGTTACCATGCCCGTTTGTATGTAAAATATTAGAGCCTGTGTTATGACAGAAAGTATGATCTTTGCTAATCAGATGATTGGCAAATTCAGAGAAACCGTTATTATTGAGAGAACGAAGATGCTCTTTAATCCTAATGTTAACATTACGTGTTGTCTTACCGATATAAAATGCCGCACAATTATTACAATTTAATTTATAAATGCCTGAATGGCTTAGTTTGTCGTCTTTATCTTTAGAATTGATTAGAAATTTACCTAGATTAAAAAGCCGGTCTGACTTCAGAAGTAAGGTTATTTACACTTAAGTTAGAAAAGTTATTAATAAATAAAATAAGGCGCCATTGATAAGTAATATTATCATTGATTTTTGTACAGGGACTAGCGAATAAGGAGCGATTACTGGCGATTTGCTTTAGTTTTTTATTTAAGATTATATCTATAAAAGATGATTCGTAGCCATTATTTACCGCTATTTTTTTAATTATTTTTAGTTCACTAGCAAAATTAATATCTGACATTGGAATTGTGACTAAACGATGGACCATTGAATGGAATGCGGAGTGCTTATGTGCAAATGGATGATTCGATGTATTGTGGATTACAATATCAGTATAAGAGGGTTTACGAAGTATGTTAAAATCAATTTTGTTATTAATGATCGATAAGGTAAGGTCTAAAAAATTTAAGGTTGAATTATTGCCTCTCTTGATCTCTAATGTGAATTTAATCTGATTATGATAAGAGTTAATAAGATTGAGGAAGGAATTCAGTTGACGCTCCATCCCTGTCCATATACAAAAAACATCATCAACATATCTTTTCCAAAATAAGACATTTTTAACAAGAGATGAAGTACTAGATAAAATTTTATTCTCTAGGCTATCCATGAATATATCAGCAATCAAGGGGCTGGTGGGACTACCCATAGCTAGGCCATCCCGTTGTTGATATATAATATCTGATAGTATTAATGTCCCAGCGTCTGGACGATGTAGGCCCTCTGATTGGTCAAATTAAAATTGTGTGATTCTCTTAAATTCTGCATAGGGGGTCTGCAGGCAAAAAATACCAATCTGCCCCTCAATTTCAAGCAACCGTAAGGTTCATTTCGGTTTGCAGGCGACTGGATACAAAAAAAATAAGACATTAAAAATTAAGACACGATTTCATACTGAAAAAGAATCGCCACATGTAATACGATATTTCTTCAAAAATATCGTTTCTGCCATACAATTTTTGGATAATATCGAAGAAAATATGTTTTAGAAAGTTCATAATCCATTGGATTAATTACATTACAGTGAAAATTATCCACAATTACGTGATTACGTTTGACGAAAAAAGCACGCGTTCATTTAATATGGCCGCGGCAATAGCTGGCTGACAGAGCGCACCTCTGGCGGTGTAAGAACTAACCAAAAAACTGGCGCGAATATTTAAATATTCAAAAATACTTGACCATTGCGTTTCATAAGAAGATTTCTTCTGGAAGTTTATTTAAACTTTGCAATGGCATTTTTCATTATTATTTATAATTTTTTTTTGCTTTTTAATTATATCTGATTTTATATTGACATGTTTTCTAATTTCTAAAATTTAAAAATTATTTATTTGCGATGCTTTAATCCTGATTGTTTATTTATATCTTAAGAAATAGGGTAAAAATACCGTTTAAAGAGAATATGTTTCATTTTTTATTTAGTATTTCAACTATCAATTTATTAGAATAACCGTTATTAAATGTTATTTGTCTTATGAATATATTGTTTTATGGTTATGTACATGCTATTTTTTTCAGGTCTTAAAATACTTCACACAGGATATAAAGCATCGCAAATAAATAATTTTGAAATTTTAGAAATAAGAGAACATGTTTATAAAAGCAGATATAATTAACAAGAATTTTTTTATAAACTATCTTTTAAATATTTTCCCACTTAACTGGTCTTTCATATTGTAATTCCTAATTCTTATAAACCCAGCCTACTCTTACCCTTTCCCCCTCCTACCACTTCTTTTTTCCAATTGTAATCTATATTTAATTTTTGACTTCGGTGTATACTTCGTTCATGAAACATGTATTGGTTGTATGTATATAATAAAGTGATTTAAAAAAAATTATTTGTTTTTTAATAAAATAAAGTTTAATCGTATAACATTATTTTATCTATTTCCGTTGTATATCAATGCATACGTACATAATAAAATGTAAACATTATATTTATTTATTAATTGGACAATTTGCCTAGCGCCGCTTTTGTGAGATATCACCTCAGGGGTGCTATATTGTAATAATCTACCTTTATATATAGATTTTTACTCTCCTGATGAAGGTGTATATTATAATCTAACTTTAAAATTTATTAGATACAGAAACAGTTTTAGGTAAAGAATTACCACCAGTTGGAGTAAAATTCACACCTTTTAATTAAACCGACTGCTAATCTCATCGCACAATTACCCTCCTATTATCCATAAACACGGGTACAATTAATCAATATGTAATAATCTATTATTTAAGTCAACTTTGTTATAACTATATTTAATTGTGACAAACTATACGATATTGATTCAACTTATAGACATTGACGGTTGTAACACATATTTAAGCACTGCAAGTCTCCTATGAGCTAATTATATTAGGTACGGTAACAGTTAATATCAGTTGTAGACAATAATAGTAGTCAATAATAGTGTTTCATTTGAAATAATCCATCACAAATACGTAAAATTTCATTTATTTAAACAACTGTCATTCTTATTATGCGTAAATTTAGCATATTATTATACATTAACTCCTTCCTGTTCCGTGTTTTAACTATATATACTGACCCTCTCTCTGTGAATGACCTGATATCTATCTATTATGTAACTGTTGTTAATATCACTTAAAATGGGCGAATTCTAAGCAAGTGCCGCCCGCAGGGCCTAGCAGAAAAAGACCCGCGGAGCGGGTTTTTAACTGCTAGTTAGTATATATTGTTGTTGTTGATATATAGTATAAGTTCTCTTTATCACCCCATGTCAGTTGATGCTTTGTTTCTCCATATACATTATTATAATCCATTAGTCTACATAATTATCGTTCGGTTTTTCCCATGTCTTTTGTACTTGTGTAAATGTATTGTATGATTTCTCTGTGTTTGTTATATTTATATCATGTTGTCTCCCTCAAATTTTTTTTTTATATATTAGCTCAGACTTTGTACTTCTTGTTTAGTAATAATTTGTACCCTGAAGATGCTTGAGTAAAGCGAAACCGGTCGGTTAAAAAAATTATTAAAAACTTGTGGTTTTAAAACAAAAATTATTTTATTTCATTTTCAATAGATAAATGTTTGCTGTATACATATTCAGTGTTGGTCAAAGAGGCAAGAAGTCTACAATGGAGTGCTGATACCAACCCGTATGGCAGTGACGCACGGAGCTGGCAGAGGAAGGATAAACGTAGACTAAACGCTGTAGAAATGAGATTCCTGAGGTGTGTGCATGACTAATGTGGAGATCCAAAAACATTGCGAGCGTAAATAATAAGATTGAAAGAGATGTTGAGTTGGTTTGGACATGTAGAGCGCGTGAACTAAGAAAGGAAAATAGGTGATGCGAAAGTGAACGGTAGAATAAATGAGGAGGAGTGGGTAGACATGGCACGATCAAGCGAATCAAATAATTGAGTCGGATAATATCAAGAGTCAAAATAAGAGAAGAGTGTGCATCATACGATTTATGAATGTAAACTTAGCAAGAAGCAAAGACAGTTGTGCAACGGTTCATCCTCTCTGCCTACCCCTGCGGACGGCATGATTGTTAAATTTCAGGAAATATATTTTTTACTAGCCGTTCCCCGCCACGTGTTGCTGCAGTCTGTCTGTGCAGATATAGAAACAATAGCGCATATTGCTTTTATGTCCAACAGATGGCGCTGTTTAACAAAAAAATGTTTTTATTGTCACAGGTGACATCTATATAATATAAGTATATAAAAACACATGCGTATATAAATGCAACTTTGTGTGATTTCAAAGCATTGGGGAAGAACTTTGGACATTTAAGATTTTGAACAAACACTTACATTTTTATTTATATAGATAGATTGGTATTTATTTTGAAAAGAGACATTACATTATATGGAAGTAAACTTTTGACTGTCCAACTAGGAAAGTTTCCCATTTTAGGAAAATTAACAGGTTGCAAATTATCGTACAATTACATAACAGTAACTTTACAAAATACATTAATAGTAACACAATTACATAATACCAACACTATCTTGTTGAATAATATGATAAGCAAATAAGTTTCTCAAACCATTAAAATAACTATAGAATTTTTAAACAATTTTGTCGTTTAATAATGGACATCAATGTAGAACAAACATATTACATGATGGTAAATCCAAAAACACCACGATTACAGATTATGAAACCAAAAAAAATTTGCGCGGGAAATTAAAAATTAATGTTGCCAACGTAAAAACATAGAAACTCATAGACATATGAATATTAGTAGACCTGCCCTAAGTGATTAAAAGCGTATTATTCCCCACTCCCCATACCGGTTCCATTGGAGCCAGCTGTGCTCGCGTATGGCCTCCCATGAATTTAGAAAACGTAACGTCATCATTCTTGTGCGAGTTATGGTCGAGGCATCATCTGTTCATTTTACGAAATAACACGGCAAAATGGTGGCTTGGGCTATGAAAACTTGTAAAAATAGATGTGAAAAAGAGAATAAACCCAATTTTCGTATTACATTCCATATATAAGCATTATTTTAAGCATATTCACATCGTATAATATGGATCAGTTGCAGAAACATATACTATCACATCGAGATACGTCTGGACGCGAAACACAAAGCTGGTTGGTTGCTGGGAAGTAAATTATGAACATTTATAAAAGTGTCTTAACTAAATACGTAAACGAAATATTCGACTCTGAAAATACAAGAAATTTATTTTGCCGAATTTGGACTTCGCAAATTTGTTCATAACGTGGCGAGTAATTTGCGCTCCCATGTAAAAATGTCTATTCATTCAAAAGCAGATTTTACTTTTATGAACTAAATGGTGATATTATAATGCGAGATGCCTATATACTGTCAGATTGATTTATTGACGAATCACAGTCAGCTTTACCCCCTTCGTTCTTCAACAGTTGATTTTACCCCTCATCTTTAATTTCTAGTCTATATATTCATATGTCTGTGTAGAAACTGCTATCTAACATTTAATATTACAGCGTCATGGCCCCATGTTCAGTATTTGAATCAGTATTTTTTGTAATGGTATCACTCAATTGCCAGGGCTCCTACCAGGGAGCAACTTGACAAATGTAAATTATCTCTCATAGCGAGGTTGAGGACCGACTGATATTTGGGGCTTATGAAAAAAAGATGAGTGGAGATAGTAGGAAGAATGTTGCAAAAAAGCATTTAAAATGGAAAATGCATTGAGAAAAGCATTTAAAATGCAAAATGGAAAATACCTACTTTGCATTTCCATTTGAAATGGATTTATTTGAAATAAAGCACATCTCTGCATACGATGCACTGTGTATTCATGGTGAATTTAATACTAAAAAGTGATTTCGCGATGGATAATATTGATTATATGATGTGATATGACATAACTTTCTTTAAAGAAGGCACTTTTGTGTTTCATAGAGCCTGGCTTGTTTCAAAATAGGTTGACAGTTTGTGTCAGTTTTTTTGTGAAAACAAAAACACTGAAAAAGAGCCACATCACGAGATAAAAATGCACTGGTTTGATGCACGGTCTTCGATTTGGGATAGTTGAGTACTTTAAGCTCAATTCACTTTCGTTTTTTGGTGGTTTTTTATTAATTTAATGCAGATATAAAAATACGTCAACACTCGACTCTGTAGGTAGACGAATTTATCTAAATGTATGCTAAAACACAATGTCCAATAAACATTCACTCACATAAAAAAATTGTTTGTGTAACCTTCAAATTAAAATAACAATTTTGAATTCATTATTTTTGTTTTTGGGGTGTTATGCCGTGTTGCGCTAACTCCTTTAGCCGACGTTTCGGACAGCGTTGCAGTGTCCATCATCAGGGCAGATCTGATGATGGACACTGCAACGCTGTCGGCTAAAGAAGGAGTTAGCGCAACACGGCATAACACCCTAAAAACAAACAACAAAAATGCTTTTGGCCGTGAGAATCTAAAAACTTACTTGAATTCATTATGTTGACATATTGAGCAAATTTAACCTTTTGAACGCGGTACATATTTTCAAAAACCTATGCACGCAATTAAATGTCAAATTATAGCATTCTGGCATGATTTATTGAACTATATAGACAGAACAGATTATTCTCCACAATATGAAAACAAATCCTCGTGTGTCAACACTCTTAGATGTTTATAAAAACAAAAACATAAAATTTCATACAAAGACATACCGAGTTTTGAATGTGGTCCCGCCATTCACTCGGCGTGTGTGTACTTAGGCCACTGCGTTGATAGACACAATTGGGACACCATGATCACTTATTATTTTTAGTTATGAAAAGTTGTGAATGACATACTAGTACTAACGCCATCCGTTGATAAAATTGTAAACTAAAGAACTAAAAGGCGCGAAGAGGCGCACTTGATTATCGATCTTTTTTTATGAAATACAATTTTATTTTTGAGAAATTCTTGTAGATGTCAGCATCGTGATATTTCTACGAATATCAAAGTGAGCAAGAAATACATTTATGATGAAAGAGCGCTGGAATATCGGCCGTCAAAGTTTCCGTATCAACTGTTGATACAGCCGCGTGTGAGTATAGACTTTTTGCCGTAACAACAGTTGATACGGCCGCGTGCAAAGAGTTAAATATGTTAACAGTTTCTTTTTGAAAAACGGGCTTTGTTTTTTGAAAAACGCACATGCTTTTTGAAAAACTTATTGTTATTTATTATCATTTGGGCTCTATATTTTAATTTAAAAACAAGTCCAAATATCTTAATATGCAAAATTCACCCTGCTTATGTTTGTGCTCGCAAAACTCGAAAAGAGTCGACCGATATCGCTAAAAATTTCAAATATTGTTCATATTAGTGCCAAGAGTGTTTAGAGATGGTTTGAATGGTAGGAGAAGTCGGGGACGCCTGAGGCATACTTAAAGCAATATCTCTGCTCGAATTAAAGTCAATGTAATGTAGTTTTTTAACAGTAACATTGTGGAATACAGTAATGAATGGAGGAAGAAGTTGGAGACCCCTGATAAAGACATTAGCAATAGCGAAGCTTTACAGTATCCACTAATTATTTAAATTTTATTTTGTTTGATGCCAAACGCCAAAAAAACTAAAATTATGCACATCAGATCTCCACACGCCAGATGTAATGTAATTCCTTCATTATATACACACACATTTGACTGCATACATAAAAATGTTGCACAGCCCTGTTCATGTGAAACCATTGATTTTGTCAAAAGTTATGTATATTTGGGTGTTACTATTGACTGCTACATGAAATGGGATGTACAAATTGCTAATGTTTGTAAACGTCTACGAGCTATTGTGGGTAGGATTTATAAAATAAAATATTTCGTGCCTATAAGTACTTTAAAGTTAATCTACTTATCTCTGGCTGAATCCACTATACGTTATGGAATTACTTCTTGGGGACATTCTTGTAAAACTAATATAAGCTATATACAAACATTACAAAACTCCATTATAAAATTGTTAATCCATAAATATGACAATCAACACAGAAGTAACATTAAATTAATATACAAGTCTCTGAATATTTTACCTGTCAGAGGATTATTGTTTTATAATATTGTAAGTCAACATGTTATATTGTCTGATTCATTGTATAGGGAAAGAGTTTGCCATAAACATAACACAAGATTCACTCAAAATGAAGGACTGGTAGTTCCGAAATGTACTAATAAATATGGTGAAAGAACTTTAAACTATATAGTACCCAAAATGTTTAACTTATTACCAATGACAATTAAAAATAATAACATGTATACTGCTAATGTTAAATATAATCTAAGGAAGTGGTTATTGGATAATAATGATCTATACTGATGCCCCTAAAATGGAATTCATATTCTTAGAAAATGGAAAAACAATTATTTTGTAATACCTGACTACCTACCTCTATTTATGAAACTATTGATGTACTTGTTGATAATACTAATTTGTTCAAACATTTATTTTTACTTGCTTATTTTATAAGGCTTTTATGTTTTATGTTGATAATACTAATTTGTTCATACATTTATTTTTACTTGCTTATTATATAAGGCTTTTATGCTGCTATTTAAACTTTTCTGCAATGTAACCAATTTATGTAATTATGTACCGTTCAAATTGTATCTTATGAATGTATAAATGTTGTCTCTATGTCCCTGCTGACAAACTACATAAGTAGTTTAGCGGGTTTAAATGTGAATAAATAAAAAAAAAAAAAGCACAAGGCCAGCATAAAAACAATACATCCCGACAGCTGCCGGATGTACACTGAGCAATGAATGTTATAATGACGCAATAAGCCAATTTGTGGGTGCCGAGTTTCACAAAACATTCCAGCTCTGCGAAATAGCAGAGTTGGCAGTGAACCTGTTAATGTTAGTGGTATAACTATGCCGTTAATCTTTATAAATAAAAAATTAAATGTTCGTTTGTTCAAAATCTTTAATCTACGAGATTTCTTCACCGATTGCTTTGAAATGTACTGCTAAATCTTTGAAAATATGTATTATTTTCAAAGATTTAGCATTTTAAACCAAAATACATTTTATCAAACGGGACTCTATTTTCGCCCGCTTGAAGTGTGTTTATATTAATTATCTGCATTCTGTAAACATGCCATATTTTGATCATAATAATTATGCATGTAATTAGCATTATCTCATATTGATCTATGTAGCATGAAGATCTATGCATGCAGCAATCTAATGCAGAAAAACTAAGAAACAATGAAAACCATAATTGCCCAAGATCGCAGAACATTAACATTATTCAAGCGCCGTGACGATAATGTAATAGGCGTACCATAATTCTTTTAAAAAAATATATTACATAAAAATGTAAAAAGATAATTTGACAAAGGTTATTCTTATTTGCATCCTCTTTATTGCATTTACCTTGAAACATTGGCTACATGAAATCATCATGTTGGTGAATCACCGTGTATAATTCAGATACTTAGACTTATAGACTTCGAACTCGATTTACTCGAAAACAAAAGCAAAAACTTACAAAATCGACTTCAAATGTAGATACAACAGTTACCCGCTATACTACAAGTTTCTGGAAATCGCATATATTTCTAAAAGAACCAATGCTCACCATTGACTTGATTTTATTGCCGTAGAATGGACACCAGCCAATGTTCATGACCATTTTGTATACGGGTCCATCATCAACCTTAGCGAATCCGTAATAAACTCCGGTTGGGTATCCTTCGGGAAGAGCCTCCACCACGCTCCGAGGATAGTTAGCTGAAAACATATAATAATAAAATAAATGTTTACTTTCAGTATTGCTCCATCATACCACCATTCAGTATTGGAATTCCCAGGTTTATCATATTTCGTTAGAGATTATATATTTAGAGATATTCCCATTGGTAGTATATGGCGAGAGATATGCTGAAATAGGCCAAGCCATGTTCCTTGTAGCATAATGTGTCGCCTAGCTAATACGTATGTGTATTTTTTTAAATAACACTTCGATTCAACTTAATTACTACAAAAGACGACTATTTACATTGGGGGAGATGGTAAAAGATGCATTAAAGTAACATTTATCAAAAGTATATAAGTTTCAAAATTTAATGTGTTTTGAGAGTTTCGACTAATGTTTTTTTCTTGTTTGACATATTCGTATTAACACAATTCGGCCGGGAAAGGTAGTTCTACCCGTTCGGTCGATTGGTGCTTAAGGCCAGGAAGGGTAGTTCTACCTTTAGCGCCGGCCTCATTTCAATGGCAGAAAAGATGGAAATATTCAATGTTTTTACATGAATATTATATACCAATCTCTTTGTAAAGGTCCCAACTATAATTACATAATTATCGAATCGTAATGCAAGTCTTTTTTTATATTTATTTTCGTGCCTTTCGTTTACATCGGTATTTCGACAAAAGGATAGTATATTATTTGTTAGTGAAATAATTCAATTCCTGGAATGCCGGTTTTAATGACCGCGAAAACCGATTCGAATCTCTTTCTCCGTTCCGCACCCACTCAACTCCTATGTGCAAGCGAGCGAGAGATTTCGGGCATATTTAAAGAAAGCAGGTATGAGCAAATACCTGCATATAGATAGGCGGACCGTAATAAACATATTACAAGATTAATTGAGTTGCATTTCAAATAATATTCGATTTTCGTAGTACTTTTATAACTTGGGTATGCTGAGTTAGTATGTAGAATTTTTTTTAAATTATTTTCGAAGATATAGCGATTTAAAATAAATTAATGAAATTCGCACGGGACCTTTATTTTCAACCGGACTTAGCATAACGCCAGCGCAAAAAATTTGTTAAGAGGGACATGCAATTTTGAAATTTTACCGATTTATCAATGATTCGTATAAAGGAGAGTGTCTGTGGCAGGCGTCGAAGTAAGATTTCGAAAAACTTTGCGTAAAACCCGGGAAACACCAGGGACCCCAGATGGTGACATGTAATGACACTTGAATGTTTTCAAATATTTGCTTCAGAAATTAATTATATTCCTTTCACACTTGACGGTGAAGATTAAGATTGCATTGATAAAATTGTATTACCCTTGATGAATATAGATAATATTGTCATCAATAGTTATAAGGTGTTATCAATATTATCGATAATAATGATGCAAGAAAGAGTTCTAATAATTTATGAACATTAAAAAATAAATACTTCTGAGAAAAACGTTTTTCAAAAAAGATAAAAAAAGGTGTAACGATTTGAAACTACTCGCCCCGTTGTCAAGCGCTTGGAAGAACTAATTAACTCAAGAAGCGTGCAATTGTGAACACAGCCACGGCCGGGTACTTAATCATAGACATCTGAGATTGCAAGCCAGTTCTAGGGAATTCGGACAACTGTCAGGACGTACGTCACGGAACAGATTCCAGAGAGATTTGCGCCATTAAAAACGTGAGCGATTGTCATCATGCTAATTAGATTTTACAAAATGGTTTACTTTAAATAATATAAATTTGTTCTTCACAAGATATTTGGGAAGAGCTGGCGCCCTATATAATCAAGCAGGATTAATATTTGAGATGTGAAACTTATCCTTTTAATTTTTACTACCCGCAGATTAACATTTTAGTATTGTATCTTCGCATCACTAGTCAGATTTTGTTTAACGATCTGAACATGCCCTGATCTTAATAATAAACGTAGAGTCTCTTGCTATTTAACTTGATATTAATGTAATTTAATAGATGAGTATTTTGATAATTAAACTCAATAAATTTTGTTCTCAGCATTCACGCAATTCTTTGATTTCTGATTCCCTTATTTAATATTGTGCAACACATGAGTTTTATGTTTACACACTTTTCAGAAATTACACACCAATAAATCTCGGTACATTTGGCCTCCCAACGTGGTTTAAACCTAGTGATGTGTTATTTTGTGGGTAGGATGTATATTTGTGCTCAATGTTTTTTAGTGTAGTTAAAATCTCAAGTGTTAATCTTGCTAATTTGTGAATTTATGATGACAGTCGCTCGCGGTTTTGATGCTCCGGGGATCTGTTTCGTGATGATATTCCATTAAATAATCATTCTACAAATTTTATATATTTGAGTGTCCCCTCTAGAACTCTAGCGCTCTGCGTTTTTCACTGTTTATTGACTTACAGTACGCTGTAGTCAAATTTTTTTTTTTGGTACGAGGCAAGATTATTGTCGTCGTGTATATTTGGTACATGTGCTAATTATTTATTTCATACCTACATAGCATAGTTTCTTCACGTCATGTCGGAACCGCAAATTGTTACGAGGAGTCAGGCCAAGATTCAGGATTCTGTGACAATGCTGAATAAAAATGAAGCTTCGCCGGAGGGACAGGCGGAAACGCAATCCTCTTCCTGCAAGCCATTCCCCGTGCACAAATGGAATCTGGTTTTTGACGGATCCACATGCGTACGCAATTTCATAGAACGTGTAGAAGAACTAGCAGATTCTCGTGGTGTAAGTACCAATAATCTATTTTCTAGCGCGATTGAATTTTTCACAGGCGATGCTTTGAACTGGTTCAGGGTGAACCGTTTTACTTTTAATTCATGGTCAGAGATTGTTGCGGGTTTGAAGGAGGAGTTCGAACTCTTGGACCATGAGAAACGTCTTGTAGCTCAGTTAAGAACTACATGTCAAAAACCCAAAGAAAACCTGGGTTCATTTATAACTACAGTCTTACTATTGAATAATCGCCTCTCTAAGAAATTGCCGGAAGAGGAAATATTAGAAATTCTAATGTGTAATATGTTGCCAAGATACATACATAAACTTTCTCTTACAGAGGTGACTAATATTACTGCTCTAAAGAAATTTGGAAAAATGATAGAATTGGCAGATAGTCGCACGGATACTAGAAACCATCCTGCAAATTCAAATTCTTACAATTCCAAAGCCAATAATTCTGCCAACAATACTCCATCTAATATTAATAACAGGGAGGCCTCTCGCAATAATAACAATTATAATCATAATGTCAAAAGAAATCAAAGGTATTTTTATAACAATAATCAAAGCGCTCAAAACGGGAATTTCAGAGAACCAGTGAGATGTTTCCGCTGTGGTCAACCTGGTGTAAAGACTCCTGACTGCAGATGCAAGAACCGAAAAAACTAGCAGCCCGGGTTACCTGTGCAGTGGGCGAGGAGACATCTTCATCTACTGTGCCGTGTGACCCGGAGTGGTCTAATTGGCTTGCTGTCGTGGAGAAATTCTACCAGGACCTTAGAACGTCAAAGGCGGAGAGAGCGGGTAATGATGGCCGTCCTCACATATCATTTCAGGTTCGAAATACTAAATTTTCTGGTTTGCTAGATTCAGGTTCTCACCTATCTATTTTGGGAAATAACTTTCACACACATTTGGTGAGATTAGGATTTAGTTTGGCGATTTTAAAAAGAAAATTTTCTCTAACTTCTGCGACAGGTCACTCAGTACAATGTACACAACAGATAACAGTTCCGGTGCTGTATAAAAACATTGTCAAATATTTTACTTTTGTAGTTATGCCTGAGATCACTTCAAATGTAATTCTAGGTATAGACTTTTGGCAACATTTTAATATTTGTCCGGAAATTTGCAAATATATATCACCACGGGAATCAAAATCTGAGCCGAAATCAGTCACAGAGATAAAAGGATTAGAAAACAGCTTAAATTTATCGAATAGACAGAAGCATGAGCTTAAATGCGTTATAGACGAATTTAAAGATATCTCGGGAGACAGGTTAGGTAAAACCGATTTGGAATATCACGTCATTGACACAGGTGATGCTCAACCGGTAAAACAAAGATATTACCCAGTTTCACCACACTTGCTACCGGCGGTACATAAAGAATTAGATAGAATGTTAGAGTTAGGAGTCGTGGAACCAAGTCATAGTGCGTGGAACAGTCCGATCTTACTTGTTCCCAAGAAGGATGGGTCATTTAGGTTATGTTTGGACAGTAGAACTTTAAACTCGCTGTCGAAAAAAGACAGTTTTCCTATTCCTTATGTTTCAAGCATACTAGATTCCTTAGGCGGTGCTAAATACCTGTCTACTATTGACTTGACAGCAGCTTTCTGGCAAATTCCTTTGGAGGAAAACTCTAAAGAGAAGACGGCTTTTACTGTTCCGAAACGAGGATTATTCCATTTTGCTAGAATGCCATTCGGTCTTCATGGAGCGAGTTCTAGAATGATGCGCTTAATGGATAAAATATTTGGACCTGAATTTGAGGGCAAAGTATTTTATTACTTAGATGATATAATAATTATAAGCACTTCATTTGAGGAACACATGTCTCTTTTGAGGAAAGTTCGACAAAAACTTTCTGATGCGGGTCTAACTATCAATATGGACAAATCTGTTTTTTGTAGAGACTCGTTAAAGTTTCTGGGTTATGTCGTCGATAGTCAAGGTTTAAGAACCGATCCAGATAAAGTTAAAGCCATAGTGGATTTTCCTATACCGAACTCGCAAAAAAGCTTAAGACGTTTTATAGGCATATTATCTTGGTATAAAAGGTTTATTTGTAACTTTTCCATAATAGCAGCTCCGTTACATAATTTAACAAGAAAGGAATTTACGGGAAACAAATTTAAATGGAACAGTCAGGCAGATATAGCTTTTAAAAAACTTAAAGATATTTTAGTGAGCGCACCTGTTTTAGCTTGTCCTAACTTTGAAAAACCTTTCATCATATCATGCGACGCATCCAACACCGGGATAGGGGCGGTCCTGACGCAGGTAGACGATTCGGGTAGAGAACACCCTATATCATTTATTAGTAGGTCTCTGAGTGCTCAAGAGAGAAATCATTCAACTACAGAGAAAGAGCTAAATGCAATGATTTTTGCTCTGGAAAAATTTAGGGCTTACATAGAAGGTTCTGTCATACCGGTTAAAATAATAACAGATCATTACAGTCTAAAATGGTTAGTGAATATTAAATCTCCTACAGGCAGATTAGCAAGATGGGCTGTCAGGTTACAGCAATACAATTTTATTATAGAACACCGTAAAGGAAAAGATAATATAGTACCTGACGCATTATCACGTGATCCCGTAGAATTAGCTGTAGTAGGACAAACTTCACCAACCAAAGAATCGTGGTACGATAAAATGTGTAGAAATGTTCTAGCTTTTCCAAATAAATTTCATGCTTGGAAAGTTGATAATGGAGTATTGTACAAACACATACAGAGTATGGAAGCGCTACACAGAGTGTATGACTGGAAAGAAGTGGTACCTAAAGAGTCTAGGAAAGATATAATAACACAATATCATGTACCTCCTTCGTGTGCTCATTTTGGTATTATGAAGACTTTGAATAGAATTAGTCAGAAATATTACTGGCCGAAGATGGCGGCCGACGTAAAATCATTCATTAGCAAATGTCACACTTGCTTGGGTCATAAGAGTACGAATCAGTTACCACCAGGTCTAATGGGTGATCCCAAATTGGTTCAACGTCCTTGGCAAATGATTGCCACAGATTTATTAGGTCCTTTCCCCAGCTCCTACAAAAAAGGCTATACATATTTGTTAGTAATCTCTGACTTCTTTACAAAATACTCTAAACTTTTCCCATTAAGAAAAGCTACTGGAAAGAATATTGTTGAGATCATGGAAAATGAGATATTTTACAAGTTTGGGGTGCCTGATACAATAATTCTGGATAATGGTCCCCAATATATTTCAAAAGACATGAAAGCGTTAGTTAGCAAGTTTCATATAAGACACCTCTTTTACAACTGTAGATACCATCCGCAAAATAATCCGGTTGAAAGGATTAACAGAGTGTTAGTGTCTGCTATTAGCTCGTACGTCGGTGGTGATCATCGGAGATGGGCAGATTGTCTACATGAAATTGAACTAGCTATTAACACGGCAGTACATGAGGTAACCGGATATACTCCCTTTTTCTTGAACTTTGGTAGGGAAATTATTATTTCAGGAAACGACTACAAATCTTCAGACTTCAACCCCGAAGATATCAGATTTGCTGCACGGGATTCTTGGGCTTCGGATTTGGACGAATTGAACGATATTTTTTCACAGGTTCGTACGTCTCTAAGGCAGTCGTATGAAAAGAACAAAACTCAGTATAATCTACGTCGTAGGGACTTACAATATGAAATTGGTGACATCGTTTGGCGCCGATCGTTCGTTCTTTCAGACGCTAGTAAGTATTTTTCAGCGAAATTAGCTCCCAAGTTTATTCGCAGCAAAGTCATTAAGAAATTGTCTCCAGTTGCTTACATTTTAGCTGATTTAAATGGAAAACCTGTGGGAACCTTTCACATTAAGGATATAATCAAACATGAAATCTCAGATTAACGTCGTGTAGGTCAGGAGGGTATTTTAATTATTTTATATACTTTTGTTTCCATTATGCGCAATAGTGGAAGCGATTAAAAGATTCCATTTAACGTGAGAGCATGACTAAAACTTATGTTCTCACATTGAATGCAATTTTATATTTGTTTATGATGTTATTTTGTTTGTCCGTGTCCAGGTATTACTAATATATGTATTTTGCTATTTTTATACTTGTTCAGTGTGCAAGGGTGACATACCCTTACCCTTACGCATTGAATGTGTGCATATGAATGTACATAATACTAAATTTTGTAAATTTATATATTCAAGTCATCAAATATTAAGTTTGGATGTGTGTGAGTACATAGTACATCCGTTTGGGATTTTGATGATTTTCATATGTACTTTTGAAGTTTTCATTTTGAAATGGTTATGTAATTAACTGTTTTCAAGATGCGCTTGCTAGTCCGGAATGGTGGGCGTATCTTCAAGATAGTTTATAGTAGAATACGGTTGGGTTTTGTGTTTCGTTGTCTTGTTCTGTTTCTTTGTCTTGTTCTGTTTCATTATGCTATTATTAATAAGTTTTTTATGCCCTTTGGGGATGTTACATACTATAAGCTGGAGAAATAGTGCATTTTCAATTGCATGTGGTACAATACCGTGCCTATATTTATCAAATTATTAATGTTAATTTGGGTTATCCCATTCATTAATCTATAGTATCAAATGAGTATGTATATTCCTTGCAGGATCTGCTGGATATTAGTTACAATTTTCTTATAATAGATTAAATGATTTATAGTTAGTACTATTTATTATGTTGCTTTGAGTTAGAAGGCAAACCGAAGAGTTCATTAAGAATCTTTGGCATTGGGTTACTATTTTCATCACATGATAGCAATCAGATGCTTAGAATATCTATTTAGTAACTTTAGGAAGTTATGAAACCCTGCCAACGGTTTTCTATGTAATTTCTTTTGGTAGTGCTTATTTTATCCATTTGGGTTTTTTTTTCTTTTTGGATTCACATTTTATGTTGTTTTTTATCTTTACAAATTAGAATAAAAATAAATATAAATTAATTAAATAGAGAGATTTGAAATCCTCAACACAAAAAAATGCATGTGGCATATGCCAACGTCGGTTTACTTTTAATTTTATTTTAAAGATAATAAAGCTTCCTTCTTCGGGTTGCGGGGGCCATTCTTGAGCTCGGAATGACCTCAACAAGTCGAACTAGCATTCGATAATTCAATCAATACCTTGTTCTTGATCGAATCATGGAATGTTAATTGGTTCTTTATTCTTAGAGATTTACAAAATAGAATAAGAATAATTCAATCTTACTGCTAATTTCATCATCGGATTACATTTTAACTGAAAATTTAAATTTTGATTTATACTATACTACAATGGGGTATTACAGAATTTGTTTATTCACAAGCTAATTTATTTCTCAAATTTTATCAATATCAAAAACAAAACTTATTTTCACTCAGATCTATAGGAAGGATAATAATGTTCATCTTCATATAGAAATCTTAATATCTATTTCACAGTTAAAAGCTTAAATTTTTAAACTTTGAAATAACTTGTTAGTAAAATTATAATAAAATTTATTTATAAAGATATTTAAAATATCATTCTATTTTAGAGGAGTGACATCTAGGTGGGCTGTTTTGAAACTTCAATTTATAACTTTATAACTAAACAATCAGTTCTAACTTAAATTTTTTTTCTAATTTTCATCAGTAAACCATTTTATAGTATAGCTTAGTCTTCGCAACATCAAGAATTAACATCAACGTTAAATCGCAATCATCACTACAAATTCAAGACCTTAACATATACTGCCCGGTGGAATTCATTGCTGCTTTTGGCCAAAACAATTACAATCTACATGGAAGGAAGAACTTCATATTCATATGGACATCTTTATACAAAATGGACCTGTCATCTGCACTGGACAATATCAAGAAGACTATCAAAATTGAACTTCAACTTTCTTCTTCTACATTGATCTTCGGCTTTCATCTGTACACTCTTTGGATGCTCATCCCAGCAGTTTCAAAATTCATCATGGCCAGATTAGGAGGAGGAGTTTCGCCTTCATACAATCACCAAACAAACCTCTAAGCTGATAATCACCACTTCTGCCTTCAAGACCTGGACCCTGTACGTGACCTTCATATTGGATACAAATTACCTGGTTTCAAGGATACATTCTGAAATCAATTCTTCCAGAGCATATCACCTATTGGCATGATCAGCAAGCTTCCTGTCTTGAAATGTGTAAAGGCGCCAGGAGGGCCTCAAATTTCCTTGGAAATTTTTTTTTGGAGGGAAGGGAGTAATGTAACGATTTGAAACTACTCGCCCCGTTGTCAAGCGCTTGGAAGAACTAATTAACTCAAGAAGCGTGCAATTGTGAACACAGCCACGGCCGGGTACTTAATCATAGACATCTGAGATTGCAAGCCAGTTCTAGGGAATTCGGACAACTGTCAGGACGTACGTCACGGAACAGATTCCAGAGAGATTTGCGCCATTAAAAACGTGAGCGATTGTCATCATGCTAATTAGATTTTACAAAATGGTTTACTTTAAATAATATAAATTTGTTCTTCACAAGATATTTGGGAAGAGCTGGCGCCCTATATAATCAAGCAGGATTAATATTTGAGATGTGAAACTTATCCTTTTAATTTTTACTACCCGCAGATTAACATTTTAGTATTGTATCTTCGCATCACTAGTCAGATTTTGTTTAACGATCTGAACATGCCCTGATCTTAATAATAAACGTAGAGTCTCTTGCTATTTAACTTGATATTAATGTAATTTAATAGATGAGTATTTTGATAATTAAACTCAATAAATTTTGTTCTCAGCATTCACGCAATTCTTTGATTTCTGATTCCCTTATTTAATATTGTGCAACACATGAGTTTTATGTTTACACACTTTTCAGAAATTACACACCAATAAATCTCGGTACAAAGGCAAGTACTTTTATCAGAATTAACAAAAATTATAGAAAGGAAAACAAATTTAAAAAAAAATGAGGAACTCCCCGTCCCAAAATTATCCGCGTTGTTAAAATAAGCTGATGACGGTGCTTTAATTAAATACAAATTTATCTATACATATTTATCTTAAACTTGTATAAAAGGAGAACATATATAATGGCTCAATTATTACATACTACGGATCACTTTACAGGACTTGAATTCAAGCCTCACAGACACCAATTTCCAGATGTGGTAGATACACTTATTCCCCTTTGACGGATTCACAACATGATCGACTGAGAAACTCGACTATTCGAGATGTGATACTCTTGGTAGAAAGGTCGCAGATGGGGTGTTTTGAACATATACTCAGAATAATAACACAGAAAATAGGGACACAGTTAATAAGCACTTATTTCGTTGAAATTAAAATCGATTTTTCACTTGGCGACCATTGTTATTGATGTTAAAGTTTTAAGGCTTAGTTTGGGTATAATTTAAAAAAATATTTTAACCTTCAAGCGGGCACGTGGGCGGTAGTCTACCGCCCGCGAATAAATGAATGCCTACAGCCTACGGGTGTCCAGAAGCTCGGGAGGGGTTGTATTCTCTAGTTATTATGTATGACGGAAGATGACATTGATGTCACCTCTCGGACTGGAGGTTGCACGTGCCAGTCATGATCAAAAGTTGGAAGGGTCAGTTTGTTGGTTGTAATATTGGCGGGAGCGGTGTTTGATATCCAAAGTGAGGCGATGTGGGTAATTTTAGTTCAGGTGTTTATTGGGAGATGACAGTATGCGAAAGAGGACGAGACACGCATTCACACTGTTTTTATCGATTAGCAAGCATTTCATCTCGCTTGCACACATGCTCTTTCATTCAAACATTACATCGATAATTTACCGCCATGCATCCGGTGGTGTGACTAATTTCTCCGACCATCCGAGGAAAATGTGAGTAATCGATTTTGTGTTTTATTGCATGTATGAGTAAAAACAGTAATAAACTAATTTTGTGTAGTACTTTGCAACATACTAGCGTCAACAGAATCAAAATTATGTGCTATCATGAAGTATCTTACCAAAATTACGTGCTATCATGAAGTATCTTGCCAAAATTACGTGCTATCATGAAGTATCTTACCAAAATTACGTTGGTACTTTCATAAATTTCATGTTTTTTTCTCATAATTTTCACCTTCTTTATTATATCACTCTCTCCCAAGTATTATTACCAAATTATTCATTATAATAAATAATTGTTGTTGTTGTTTATTGTTGTTGTTATACGCCCATAGGGGCTTTTACATAGATTATAAATAAGTTTTACATAAGTTATCGAGTTAGAATTTATACTAAGAGTTATAAAAGTGAAGAATTTTAAAAAAATATACAAGTAGTTTTTGAAGAATATGGCGTAAAGAAACATTTTAAACAACATAATATTTAACAATAACAAAGAACAAAATATAATATAAAACATTACAATAACATATCTAATCGTTAAATCTATTACAATAATTTGTATGATTCCACAAAGTGTTGGTTTAATTTGAATTTAAGATTATAAAGGGAATCATGGAATATATCTATAATACCACCAAACTTGTTGCCCAAATCATGCATCCTATTGGTAAGTGAGTTTGACTGATAGTTGGTTTTATATGTGTCGCAAAAGAATGTTGTATTTTGTCTAGTATTTCTTGTCGGTACATAGAGTTTAATAGCAGCAACGATGGCAGGGCTGTCAATAAGGTTGTTCATGACTCTGTATAATAAAATTAGGTCTGAAATGGTTCTTCTGTCAGACAGCGTAATTAAATTAAGTCCATTCATCAAATTTACATAATTAATGTTTTCTATTGGAATTTTAAGCTTGAAATTTAAGTACCTAAGAAATTTGTGTTGAACCCGTTCTAATTTGTTAGAGTGTACTTTATAGAAAGGAGACCAAATAGGTGAATTATATTCCACTTGGCTTCTAACTAGTGAAATGTAGAGTGTTTTCATGCAATCCAATGACTTAAAATCAGTTAGGGTTCTACAAAGGAAGCCAAGAATCTTTAAAGCCTTATTAGTTATATCATCTATATGCGCTGTGAATGTTAAGTTTGATTCGAATATAACTCCCAAGTCACGAATTTGTGATACTGGTGTTAATTTAACATTATTTAAATTATATTCATGTAAGATATGAGAATGAGTTCTGGAAAATCGTATTACTTGACATTTCTCAATGTTCAAAAATAACATATTTTGTTCGCACCATTTAAAAAATTTATCTAAATTAGCTTGTAAAATTAGGCAATCATATATATTTCGTATTCTTTTAAACAATTTTAGATCATCTGAAAAAAGTAGGACTTGTACATCTTTAAATATGTTTACAATGTCATTAATGAATATTAAGAATAATATTGGGCCAAGGTGGGACCCTTGCGGGACACCACTTGTGGCCTCGAATACATAGGATTCTATAAAATTAATCCTGACACAAAGAACTCTATTACTGAGGTAACTAATAATCCATGTCAATAAACTACCTTTGATGCCTAACAGTCGGAGTTTGGATATAAGAATATGATGTCGAACCTTATCAAATGCTTTACTGAAATCGGTGTATATAGAATCCACTTGTTGTTTCAGACTGAGCGATTCAGATATGTAATTATTGTAGATAGTTAAATTACTTAAGGTAGATCGACCTCTGATAAAGCCATGTTGGTTAGGAACAATAATATTGTTGATAGGTTTTACAATGGTATCTAATACTAATGACTCGAAAAGTTTGGGTAAAGCAGACATAATACAAATAGGTCTGTAGTTAGATATATCGCTTTTGTCGCCTTTTTTATGAATGGGCGTTAAATAACTCTTTTTCCACAGAGCCGGAAAACAGCCAGACGCTAAGGATTTGTTAAAAAGTTTATGTAAGGGATATATCAAACTATCAATGCAAGTTATTAAAAATATGGGAGGAATACCATCCGGTCCAGCAGATTTATTACTATCTAGTGCTTTTATGCTTCTTTCTATGGAATCTAATTTTATGAAACATTGACTTAGGTTTAATGACTCTTCCACTGACGTACTGGAGACTGCTTTGATGGGAATATCTTTGTCGTAGACACTTTTAAATGAGTCAGCAAAAAGATTAACTATACCCTCAATACTGTCGGCACATTTTTCTTTAAAGAACATGCTATTAGGATATCCACAGTTGTCTTTTCGTTGAGATTTAGTAAAATTCCAGAATTTTTTCACATTGTGATGATGTACCTCATTTTCAATTACGTTAACATAGTCACTATAGCACTTTATTGATAATTCTTTACATTGTTTTCGTAGTTTAGTAAATGCTATATAATCGTTAGAATTTCTGGTATGTTTATATTTTCTGTGGATACATTTTTTTTTATTAATTAAATTAGTTAGTTCCCTTGTAAACCATTTCGGATAATTAGATGATGTAAAGCTAACCTTGGGAACAAATTGTTCTATAGAGGTATTTAAAATCGAGTAAAAGTATTCTAATTGATCATTTATATTATTTTCCTCATCTAAAAAGGACCAATCTGTTTGGGCAAGGTACTCCGTAATATGATGGTATTCAGCTTTGGAAAAGTTATACGATGGGACACTTGTTTTTTTTGAAGATGTTAAAGGCCTATTTGTTATGATAATGTCCAACGGTGGGTGGTGTTGATCTAATGGTAATAATAATTCGTCGGATAGCTCAACCACTATTTTCGAATCACTTGAAAACACTAAATCCAACATTCGATTGTTAAAGTTGAAAATCTTGTTTGATTGAGTTAGTCCCAAAAATAAAGACATATCACGAATTTCACTACATTTAGCACACTGTAAATCGGCTTGGTTTGTAGCAGGTCCGTTGTCATCTTGGCTGGTCCAGTTAGGAAGGTTATAATCACCAGCAATAATGAATTTTGCTTTAGGATATTTGAATTTGAGTACTTCTATGTCCTCATTGTGATTTTTATACGTTTGCAAATCCGATGCAGGTGGGATATAGACACAGCCAATAATAATTTTTCCATTAGGTATATTGAGCAATACAAAAATTTGTTCAACACTTTTGTGTTTTACCGGTAATTTAGTAGATGATATATTCTTGGATACGCACAGCATCACACCTCCTCCGTTAGACTTTTTGCTCGTAATAGAATTTCGATCAGAACGATATGTGGTATATTGATGTAGGCCTAATTCTGACGAGCTGATATCAGCATTTAACCATGTTTCAGTTAAAAACAGAATATCGTGTGAGAAGATTGGGGAGTTAGTTTTAAGTTGGTGCAATTTTGTACGCATTCCCCGTACATTTTGATAATATCCTGTAAGTCTAGAAAATCTGTTCTGTTTGTTTTTTAGTTTTTTGCTTGGGTTTTGATGATTTTGGGAATTCCGTTGAAATGTTTGATTCGTAAATCGACTTCGCCCTTTTCTTTCCTCTCTTCTAATTCCTTCCAGAGGTCAGTTAAGTGATTTCTTTGTTGTAGTGTCCTGTCAGGTTTGATTATAATTCCATTGGACAGAGTAGTTTTGTTAAAGAGTATTAGTTTCGCCTGTTTGACTTCATCAAATTCTAATTTAATTGGCCTGGTTTTGTTTGGAATTTTACTTCCGAGCCTGTAAATTTTCACATCTTCTAGATTGAACTCGCTATTAATTTCACTAATAGCTGCTAATACCTTTTTTCCATCCTCCAAGACGCTCACTGTAGTTGAGTTCGAATTACACTCGGGGACGTTGAGTAAAATTATGTTCTTCGAGCGGGTCTTGCGTTCCTCTATCTCAGCGAGCACCTCACAAATTGGCGTTGTTTCCTGTGGTAATACTTTCTTTTCAATGATTTTTTCGAATGTCATAACTTTTCCTTCAAGAACTCCAACAGTTACTCCTAGGTCTTGCATAGTTCCAGATAGATTAGAAAGTTTACTGAGTATTTTTGCCATTTGGTCTTTTGTTATTTTTAAGACAGGATCGGTAATGGCATTGTGGATGCTATTAATCTCCTCCTTAGCTTTGTTTAGGAAAGCAATTGCTTCATTATTATTCATTTCGAAAGTTAAATTTAAATTTTTTTTTTTATAAGAAAATAATATGAGTGACAACCCTGCTCGCAATGTACAGGTAATTAACTCAAGTAGGTAGCGGGAGCGTCCACAAGTGTTATCCAGTAAGTGCGAGGGAGAGAATACCTTATCCTGTTACTTGTTAGAGCGAGACGTAGGGAACACTGTGCACAATTGATTATTAAACAAATTGATTTATAAATTTTATAATAATGGTGAATATTTACGATGATTTCGAAATGATTATTAATAAATAAACGTAGTGCACTAAATTATGTTGCAGTATACTGAAACTTGTTTAAAAACACTGTTTTTTTTTGTTCTATTTATAAGTTTCTAGTAAGACACAGAAAAAACTCGACAGCTGTCAGTGATATTTATTGTTGTATAATGATAGCATAATAATTAGAATCTTCCTTCCCGATAATTATTGTAGACGTAGTAGGGACCATTCATACCAAATATACCTACAGTAGGTGAAATTATGTTTTTTCTCATATTGGAAAAAGTCTGTTAGTGTTAAACTTTTTCAGGACACGCTTCACGAACCCAGAAGATATTCGAAGAATCCTCCTCAAAATGGATGGAGAAGAAGAAGCAAATGGAGTTCAGGAGGATAAAGTGGACTTCCCTGATGATATTGATTACGAATCCCAATATATCGAACACGGTGACCACAACAGTGACGCCGAGGAAGAGTTAGAAAAGGCAATGGAAGATAATGAGAATCTTGAGGAGGGATAAGAATAATAGAAGAATAAATAGAAGATACTACCCATCTTTCATGACACTGTTTATTGTAGCTCTATTTTGTATATTGATGTTTTAATAAATGTTTTCATTGTTTAAACATGTGTTTTGAAGATTCTATTAAAAATAACCCCGATTCCAAAGGTTTATGGTGAGATATGAGCTGTAAAATAAGTGAAAACGAAGTGGAGGTAGATTACCGCCCCGCGCTCACTAGTGATAAAAAAAAGGCGCGCCCGCATAAAGGTTAATATTATTATATCAAAATATGGCGTGAAGAAAAGATGTCAAATTATCCATTTTTTTCGTAATGAAAAAGCTATTAAAATGCATTATTTTCCATTTCAGGAAACTCAAATGATTTTTTATTTTATTTTTATATCAAACTGCACAAGAGTCCCAACTGAGACTATGGCATCCTCAATTGGGATATGTTGTTAGGCTTCAGATAGAGGGTAGGGGAAGGAGATGGGGAAGAGAAAGGTGAGGAAGTACCTGACTATTCAGATCTGGTCACTAAACACGGCCAAAGCCATTTCAAGCAAGTTTTAATTCTTACCAGACTGGTGATCTTATACCAGGGTGGTACTGAGAGTATTATGAACCCACGACCTCCAGCTTGCTAGTCAAGCGCCTCACCCCTCAACCACAGAGGCCAACCATTGTTATCTAACAGATTCACAGTATTTTTTCAATTTAAAGTGCGTTTAAACCATAGACATATGAATATTAGTAGACCTGCCCTAAGTGATTAAAAGCGTATTATCCCCACTCCCCATACCGGTTCCATTGAGCCGGCTGGGCTCGCGTACGGCCTCAAGTGATATTTGAAAACGTGACGTCATCATTCTTGTGCGAACTATGGTCGAGGCATCATCGGTTCATTTTACGAAATAACACGGCAAAATGTTTACTTGTACTATGAAAACTGGTAAAAATAGATGCGAAAAAAGAGAATAAACCCAATTGTCGTATTACATTCCATATATAAGCATTATTTTATTTTATTTTAAGCATATTCACATCGTATAATATGAATCAGTTGTTACTATCACATCGAGAAACGTCTGGACGCGAAACACAAAGCTGGTTGGTTGCTGGGAAGTAAATTATGAACATTTATAAAAGTGTCTTAACTAAATACTCTGAAACTAACTACGACTCTGAATATAGAAGCTGCCTTACTTTGCCGAATTTGGACTTCGCAAATTTGTTCATAACGTGGCGAGTAATTTGCGCTCCCATGTAAAAATGTCTATTCATTCAAAGCAGATTTTACTTTTAAGAAGTAAATGGTGATATTATAATGCGAGATGCCTATTTACTGTCAGATTGATTTATTGACGAATCACAGTCATCTTCACTCCCTTCGTTCTTCAACAGTTGATTTTACCCCTCGCCTTTATCTTCTCGTCTATTAATTCCTATGTCTGTGGTTTAAACAGTGTCCATATTTTCTGTATGTTTACCAATACATGGCAGTTCGAGAAGGTTGATGTCCAATGAGCGGCCCCAGGCAAAGTTGGGGAAAGCTACTCCAGAAGCTGGGATCTGCAGTGGACGGAAGTCACTGAAGTAGCCCAGATGGGTCCCGAATAGGCCAAGGGGAAGGTCAGATGAGACTACAATGATCTCAGTAATTTTAAACGTAGTCGAAAAAACACAAAATAAATACCTGTAGGACATCCAAGTTGCTTAGATCCTCTACCAAAGCCTTTAATCACTTCCCCTTTTGCAAAATACGGAAACAATGCCATTTTCGTACCTACACTGAAATGTAAAACAAATGAATGAATAATGATTGACAAATTGGACACAAGGAAATGCATTACTTAAAGAACAGCCGAAAACGTACGTTTGAGGTTAGCGTTATTGCAAAACACAGTCAATTAGAAGGATGTGCGAAAGTTAGATGTTGAATCATTGAATGACACAATGCATACATCTAACCGTCAAACCTGGTCCAATGATCAGTCAATGTGACAGTTTCTAATAATGTTGTCAAGTGAAAAAAATGCAAAGAGCTAATGGAACAGCTGTATTTTTCTCCCCTCTTCATATACTGACAGTACAGACTCAAGATCTATGGAAATCAACACAAGCGGTCAAAAGAGAAACTAATTTTTTTATAACAATAATTTTTTTAAAATTGAGATATAAAGACAGTGGAACTATATTACAACCCGTTTGGGCGCTTCATGAGGCTGGTTAAGGTAGGGGCTGAAGGAAGGGATTTATTGCAGGGCTTAAACGGGCTCAGATTAATTGAAGGAGTAAAAACAAATGCCGGTAGCTCCAGGGTTGCTCCTACGCAGCCGCAATTGGAGCAGTCCGCTCCGGGCGCCGAATTTTCAAGGCGCTGATAATACCTAACACCTAAGAGTCTAACATGTCGCTCTTGAGAGTATTTTTCACAAAAACGGCACTGCATATTAATACAAATCATCTGAATATTATTGATTACAGTGATCACATACCTAGGCGTCTAATGGTTTTTACAAGGGGCTTTAAAACCTTACTCGCACCAGGCGCCATTTGGTTCAGGGCCAGCCCAGGTAGGTCGTTTTAGATAAAAGCCAACTTACACGAAAACCAGTCGAAAATAAATACATTTATAAATCCATTTTTCTCTTTCGTACAGTGGACTAAAGTTGGTGGAGGACAAAATGGGATGCTGGTGTTATTCATTCAAGTCACACATATGTGCCATAGGAAAACTGGTAAAAGGGACATTCTTTTGCGATTGTGTTACATTGTTTGTATTTGTCCATTTTCACATAATTCAGAGTCACATAACAGGTATTTGTAGGCATTATTATTTGTGCATAACTGTGACTGCCCCGACGAGGATGTTTTTTGCGGGAAAGAGAAGCCTGGTAGATAAATATTTCTGGGGTCAATCACAAAGTGTTTATTTTAAATTCTTAGGTCTTTGTCACTGAGTTCGCCATGACTTTTCGGGAGAGTATTGTTGACTGAACTATAATTACCGACTAAAGCAGACTTTCGCTTTTAGCCCACGGGTTCCCTGGAACAATGTCGTCGCAATACTGCAAAACTGTACAAATAATAAACTTTGCGATTCGTGGGCAGTAAGCACCTAATTGCACCAAAGTAGGAACCGACCATAAAATAGAAAGGTAAATATTCGATGTGAAGCCGAAAGTAATTTCCAGTTATTATTCGCAACCAACTTCAGAGTGGTTTGTTGACGGAGATATTTTATTTGTATGTGTCAGATGTGCGCGTTAGTGAAATATTATATTTATCTGGGACGGGAGTTTCGCATTGCCCGGACTGATAATTGACTAAACCAGACTGCCGTACACTTCCCAAAATGTACATGTCCCTGTTGCCCCTGAAACTTTTTTGACAATCGTTTCCCAGTGTTTTTTCTTTATACGGCCGAGCAGTGAGTCGATATTTTTTTTACAGGAAAATGCATTAGTGATACTTTTTTCCGAGTTGAAGACATGATTTAATGATTTTAGATGGATAACAAGAATGATCCCCGCGAGAGTAACCCGTGGTCTCTCACGGGAACCTCCTCACTAGCGGACATATTCGACACAGCTTTTACGTCCACTGTCGATCAAGCCCCGCAAACAGGTAATGTTGCTTTGTTATGTATCCGAGCGGACCGTTCCGCCGCTATTTTTGCATTTGCTTCATTATCAAACACTCAGCGCCCGATGAACAATGTTTATTTGAAACATTGTTGTTTTTGTTGTTTTCATAGTGTCCAATTTTTTGTTTTGTTTTATTTTTATTTGCCAGTAGTGTTGTCAGATATGGCAATGTAATGCAATAATGATAGTTAAAGGTTAAGTCCTATCAGCAGACAATGTCACAACTTGCCATTGGATGTTTTTTTTTATGGAGCAATTTCAAGGTTATTATTTTGTTATGGGACCATTGTTAATGAATTTCGTGCGTAGGTATTGCCGTGGATATGGACTGCGACCCCCTGTTTGCGACGAGTGACGACGAGGTATTCCCCCTGGAGCACCCCGGTGGGGTGGCGGGGCGCAAAGCCCCGGTGCAGCGTGACCCCTGCAATCTCACCACCCCCACAATCGCTACCCCCTCCTTCCAATTTGGGATGTCCGTGCAGCCATCCTCCATCCGCTATCCCTATGCCTATACCGACCCCCGAATGATCTATCAGACTTACCCTGATAATCCTAGTGCAGAGTTCCTCGTGGTCAGGAATAACCCCGGCAGCGCCGGCGCCATGTACCCCGCCACCCCCTTGCCCCTGCCACTGCCCCTCCCCCGCATCCCCAACCACCGCTTGGTGCAGGAAGTCAGCTCGCGCTACCAGCCTAAATCCGACGCTCACTACTACCCTCCCATCAACGATTACTCTCCTCCGCATGACGAAGAGACTGACTACACGAGTAGGGCCTTTGCTGACACGGAGGGGCCGGACCCCTGGATGAATCAGTCCCCGAGGAGGATTCGCTCTGGAAATGAGTATGAGCCATTCCCCGACGGAGGCAGACGGAGGGTACATCCACTGCCTTATCACAATGAGAATATTCTGAATCTAAGTAACAATTCGCGGCTGAGAGATGCAGCAGCCGCAGCCGCCGGGGACTATGCAGGCCCCAGTAATTACACCAACTATCTTCACAGACCACAAGTTCCCAAAGCCGTTCCCGCTTCTGGGGCTGTTGCAGATAATACCATTATTACACTGTTCCCGCCCATTGAAGTCAGCTCCGGGGAAGAAGACGATAGGTGTCTTACTCCGAGGAAGAGAGTTCTCCGCGAGCAAAATAAGAAGATGGCCGCGAGGATTAAAAAGATGGAAAGGCTATCCACACCTAGCAATCCTTTGGAGGGCGCCGATTTGCAAGTTAAGGTAGAAAAAGTGGAAAGCAATATTAGTTCTCCTGCTCATAATGGGTCCGCTATCAATATTAAGCAAGAGCCGTGGACCGCTTCGGCTGTTTGCAATTATAGATGGAAACCTAATGTTTGTAAGCGACATCCGCATCATGACCGGCGGAAATCTTCTGAATTATCATATGCGTGTCCTAATGCCACGGAAGACCTCCCCTGTCAAGAAATACCTTGCAAGTGCCAAAGGTGTTTCCCTTCTTTACCCAGCGCCATGCGTAATGCTAGAGTATCCTATGCAATGGTGGACTCTGAAGGCCCCAGTGCAATGTCATCTCACATTGAGCCGCAAATAGTCCACGATGAAGAATACCCGCCTATTGTTAAACAGGAAGCATCTCATTCGCGGGATTCCTGCAAAGGTAAATGTCTAGCTGTGCACCGCTGTAGTTCGCACACTGACCAGAGTCAAGTTCCCGTTCCCCTCGAGCCTTGCGCCAACATGTGTTCTGGCAGATTGAGTCAACCCTCCACATCTACATCGCAAGGTGTGGTGCCTGGAACTAGTAAACAGCCCATCGTCCTCCCCGCAAATAACAGTGCACACCAAGAGAACCAAGCAAATAACAACATGCTTGTTAATAATAGCGACAATAACGTTTACAAATTAGAACCTGCCCATGTTAAATTGGAGCGTGCGGACGGAACTGTGGCAAATGTAAAACAGGAACAATCGGGTTTCATTCCTGCAGAAGCGATTGCCGGCCCGTCTGCTACGACGGTGAAACGAGAGACGGGGACTCCCAGCTCTCCGCATCAATTCTGCACTAAGTGCCAGGCGCCTGAGTTGGCCCTGCCCCCGAGCAGTGTCAAGACGGAAGAACACCAAGAAGTGGGCAGACGCTCGGAGAGGATGGAAGTGGACGTGAAGCAGGAGATGGAATCTGACGCTGTGCCTTCCACCAGCCAGGCTGCCAGGGTCAAGCAGGAGAGTCCCAAGCCAGCCTCCGACCAACCCACCACCAGCTCTGAATCTCATCAGGTCCATGCTACTCCTAGCACCAGTCAAGGGCCAGGAACATTGCCAGCCTTGACTTGCTTGGGGAGATGCTGTGAAAATGTAAGCATTGTGCTTTATTTACATACTGATTATGATGTGTACTTGATTTTCTTTATTTGATAATTTTAGTGCATTCAAGAAGTGTTTTGGTTGAATTTTTCGATCACCATATATATATTTGAATCAATAACGCAATAAAACAAACAATAAGATTTTTAATAATAAATACAAAGCAAAATGGGTATGATTTTAAAAGCAGCGGACAAGTTCAGTCTTTGTTTAGTCGTTCAGTCAGAATTCAACTGTAACAGCAAACAATATGATAAGTATATTGGAGGTGTGTTATTTACTGACAAAAGGGTGCTTTCCTTTATCATTTTATGGCTGTTGTAATAAAAGTTGAGCATTTATATACGCTGGCCTGAAGGTTTCAATTAACTACCAGCTCTTCAGTATTTTATTCTTTTTATGTGATTACCGCACATTTTTTTCCCATATTAACTCCAGGAGGTTTTTGTTTAACACTTTCTTTACCGACTATAATAAGTTCAAATAATTTAATGTAAAATAACCTTCATAATATTTTGGTTCTAACTGTTACAGATATTTTTTCATAATTTTTTTATATTTTAAATGCTAACGACGTATCATATAGATGTGCTATATTGTTATCATTGATGTTACAACTGTTGGAGAGTTCTGGTCGCCTCTAGCAAATGCCTACGCTTCTGCAGGTCGCCTGCTGTCTCCCCCCAGTTCCTATTGCCTAAGGAAGGGGTGTTTGCCTCAATCATCTATTGCCACCATCCAGTAACCTATGTTTAGGGCCTCCCTGCACTATTTCGTCCCTCAGGCGTATTACAAATGGTATATTTTCAATATTATAATATCTATACATGGATAATTGTATGCAAGAATTGAAAGAGGTGGGATTGGGTGCGAATTTGAATAATTTGAAAGTATGTTGCCTGTTGTATGCTGATGATGCGGTGCTGATTGCTAATAGTACAGAACATCTACAGTCTCTCGTGTCTAGGATGAACGAAGTATGCATGAAGAATGAGTTAATGATGAATGTAAGTAAGTCTAAAGTAATGGTGTTTGAAAGAGAGAGTATGAAAACAGTGTTCAATATAATTGTGAATGAGGAATACTTGGAGCAGGTGGATGAGTTTGTGTATTTAGGAAGTATGTTTACGAGAGATGGGAAGGCTGACAGAGATATTGAAAGAAGGGTAAATGCAGGTAATTCCGTTAATGGAGGACTGAACGCCGTTGGCGCTAACAAAAAATTGTCCAAAGAAGCGAAGTTAGCAGTCCACAACGGAGTGCTGGTACCTACCTTGATGTATGGAAGTGAGGCATGGAACTGGCAAAGAAAGGATGAAAGTAGATTGAATGCTGTTGAAATGAGATCCCTGAGGCGTATGTGTGGTAAAACCATGTTTGATCGTGTGAGGAATGTGGTGATCCGCAAAGAGTGCAAGGCTGATGTAAGCGTAATGAGTAAGATTAAGAAAGGTACGCTTAGATGGTTTGGGCATGTAGAGTGAATGAGCGAAGATAGGAGTGTAAGGAGGATATATGATGCAAATGTGAATGGTAGCAGAAGTCGGGGACGCCCGAGGAAGACATGGCACGACCAAGTGAATCAGATACTTGAGTCGGGCCATGTCAAGAGTCAGAATAATAGAAGAGTATGTATGAGACGATGTATGAATGTGAATGAGGCAAGGAGTGTGTGCCAAGACCGAGTTGTTTGGCGGTCCGTCCTCTCTGCCTACCCCTGCGGGGAAACGGCGTGATGCTTAGTTAGTTAGTTATTTTCAATATTTTTTTTTGAATTTCAGACAAATGCAGTTCCTAAAAGTGAGCCTAATAGCAATGCTCTATCGGCTCCAGATCTCCAACTGGATTGGCTCTCTGATTTGGCTTCCAGTGATGATGATGATGACGATGTTCAGGTCTTGCAGCTCGAACCCAGGGTAAGTTGCTTACCATTTGCTCTTATGTATGTTTCAAGGTATGCGGTGACTTTGATCATCGCAGATATCTGCATAATTCTTTCTACAAATCAGAAATTACTCAATTTTTGGTTTATTGAAATGATTTTTTTTTGGGCAACGTGCATACGATGACGCTTCGAAAATAAGTATCAACTTAGTTTCTAGTTATATTCAAATGTATTGATGGTTGAATTGAGAATTTTAATATATTTTTTTTGTTATTTTCAGACAGAAAAATGTAAATATATTTTTTAAATTCCTCAATTGTTATAATAGTTTTGTGTCATCTTTATTGTAAAGTTTATCTGTGTCGACAGTGTCCATTGATATATATAACTACTTGAATATTCAAACAGGCGTCATTTCAATAATTTTTTTTTTAATAGTATTGTTCTATATAAATACAAATGTGAATGTTCAAAATATTATTCAATTTTGTTCAAAATCTTAAATCTCCCAAAGATCTTCATCGATTGCTTTGAAATTTTGAAACAACTTTGCATTCGAATACGCGTGTGTTTTTATATTATATATCTGTGAAACTCACAATGCCTTAAGAGACGTAGACATTTTCAAGCATAACTTGATATCATATAAAACTCAGCTTAACCTCTCAGACAAAGACTTTTATCTACTATGTGTTCCTTTGAGAACTGTCAAAACGTGATAATTTTTGTGTTATTTACGAGTTTTGCTAAAAGCTTCATAACTCACGTTTTGGGAAACGTAGCCTCATTCTAAAAAATGTTTTGGAAAGATTATGAAATCCACTATCGCATTGTGTTGTAATACGTAAATATTTGCGTTTCTAAATATTCATTTTATGAAAAAGTCAAAAATATGTAGAAATCGCTTACAATTATTTCAAAGCCTTGAAAAATTACTTTTTTCTGAGTATCATAAAGAAATAACACTTTATATATTGAAGAAATATAATTAAAAACTATTAGTCACCTCAAAATATTAACCGTCCAAACTAAAATATTTTTAATAAATTATTTAGAAACGCAATAAATTATGAATGAACAAGATGACAGATTCAATCGGCTTAGATAATGCAACTCTACGTGCCATAGATATTCTCAAATACAGACGCGTAGCGTTATTCATTATCGATACTCTGTTTTTTAAATCATGGCAATCCGTATACTAGTGATGGAAATAAATCGATTTTTGTAAAATCTCGCACGTTTACATGAAAAGACGTTCCAATGTCTTGACCGCTATTATCATATTTACGTCTTTTGACGTTCTAATGTTCTGAGTGGTTAATAAATTAATAAATTAAAATACTTTTATTTTATTCGATTTTTTTGTTGTGAAAATTACATTATTATCACCCGTAGTGAATAGTATAGCTATGCGAAAAGTTGTATTTTTTCTATTTGTTTTTAATTTTATGTATTTCTTTATTATGTTTATGTTTATTTTTTTGCCATTTAATATGTTGTGTAGGTAAAAAATACTAAATCAACATTTAACTTAATGGAACTTAATTGGTCTAGAACAAGGCTGCCCAACCTTTTTAACAGTTGGGCCAAATTGACGATTTTGAATCACTGGCGGGCCACTGAATACCTGACGGTTCCTATTTCCATGGGGGGGGGTTGTTAGAGAATTTCTATAAAACATAATTCCTCACAAAAAAAAATCAAAATGAGTGCTCCCCACCAAATATTTGAAATCCATGGGGGGGGGGTTGTTACGGAACTTCGCTGAGAAAAAATTCCGCGCACCCAAAAACATCATATGTGAAATTTTTCGAATTCCATGGGGGGGGGGGGGGGCAGGCAGACCGCAGGCCCGCGACACTTTTTCAAATTGGCGGATTGGCGGGTTTTTTGAAAATGGTTTACGCGGGCCACTTATAATTCGTTCGCGGGCCACATTATGGCCCGCGGGCCTGGGGTTGGGCAGCCTTGGTCTAGAACATATGAATGTTTATTGTTATAATTTTTTACTGTACAACTGTTTGCTTCCTAAATAAAAAGATATAAAAAAAAAAAATATATATATATTTACATATGTCACCTCTGACAGTTAAAAACATGCTTTTTTTATAAAAACAGTGCCATCTGTTACACCTAAAAGCAACACTTGCTATTGTTTCTTTGTCTGCACCATTGAATAGAGTAGGGTTTTTTCTTTAGACATTGATCCCCACAGAGTGACTGAGCCACAGCAACTCGTGGCGGGGTACAGCTAGTAATATTATAAAAACATGTCATATCAAAGTGTCCCCACTCCAAGGTTTATATTTATTTATGTTTATTTTTGACTCCCCAAACATGGATACAATTTAGTTTTTACATATATTTCGATAGTTTAAACAGAAATAAATATGATATAAATTTTCCAACACAAATGATTTAAAAAAAATTTTTTTTGAAAGTTTAAAAATAATTGATAAAGTCATCCCATTTTACGGTACCAAAAATAGAAGAAATATCTCATATTACTGTTATTTGCTTTAATTTTCGGTGATATTATTATCGGTTGATAATTATTATTATTAGATTGACCGAAATTTTAAGCTAGCCACCACTGCATGGGAACCTATATCCGAGTTTTACCGTGTACATAAAAACTCTTCCTTACAATGTTTGGGTTCTTTTAAATTCAGCTCTCTTTCTTTTGATGGTCGCGCCCAAAATTGCTAAGTAAGGAATTAAGTTAATTGATAATTTATTTGCTTATTCGAATTGTTGCTTCTTGGTAAAGAATGTTAATAAATCCCTCTTGCTTTATCAAAATTTATTGCCAGCACAATAAATGCTGATCTCATGTTTTTGTTTGAATGAAGTTTATTGAATTTGCATTTCACAATATTACAAAAATTTTTTTTACAGAAATAACAGGTTACGTATAATACCTATGTGTATTTACTGGATTCTCTGAGTCATCACTAAAATTACAATGTGAAGATTCTCTGTTACTCGTAATACTAGTAATTTGATGATATTAAATACAATATTTAATTTTACGGTTGTATCTAGACGTCATCTTTGTATGATTCTAGAGAGAAATGTACAAAACGCTTAAGCTGTTTGTTTATTCGCTGGTATAGCATTCTATGGCGTAGTTTTACACTGGTCTGATCATGTGTACTGTTTTATAGAAATTGCATTTCGTTCTTCTCGATAGGAGTTCTGTATATCTCATAGGTTTTCATCTTTAGCAATTCTACATATGAAACAGCCGTGCCTTAGAATAGTTTTATTTTCTAGCTGAATTTTATCTGTAAGGCATTGTTATCTGATGTACATTTAATTCTGTTTGGAAAAGTTTTACCGTAAACAAAAATACTGTTTGAAAATACAGTGCACGATGTCCGTGTGTAATGTACTGAAATGAGTTTTTTATAACTCATTGGGAATTGTTTAAACATTATAATTTCGGTTGTGTAAATTCTAAAAAACATAATTGATATTATTTTAAGTACATATTATAATGAATTTTTACCGCCGTTCCTACAATCGTTGGTGGTGTAATGGTCAGCATAGTTGCCTTCCAAGCAGTTGACCGGGGTTTGATTCTTGACCGTGGTACTTAGTTCTTATATCAGATTTTATTTTAAAAAAACATTTAAAAAAAATTTGCGTTGTGATTTGTCACGGGTCTGCGCTATATTATAAATAATTTAACTTTTTTTTTGTAACATGTTTTAATTTATTAAAAAATAATTTAAAAAAAAAGATTGTATAAAAAGTGGGTGATAAAAAGAGAGCAAAAACAGAATTGACTACCTCCCAAAATTCTTTCGTTAACACTAAGGATGGGTTGTTTCACAGAATTTGAACAATATATCAAATTTCAAAGTTAATTTTCAAGTCCTGTGAAAGTTCTATTCAGGTTCTGTTATCATTTCAGTTTTATGAAGCAACTTGCCCATAATGATATAATAATAGAACTTGAATATATCTTTCACAGAACTTGAAAATTAACTTTGAAATTTGATGAATTGTTCACATTTTTTGAAATGACAGTTTTGTTGTGTAACTGTGATCTATAAGACTATGAAGCTTGGGGTTGTTCCTATAGTACATTATAAGTGTATGTACATCTGTCTTACATCTAATAATTTTGTTTCCTACAATAAGGGTGTCAATGGATACATAAAATTTTTTTATCCATCACTCTTATTACAGCTTTTTGTGCCTTAGCTAACTAGTATAGTTTACTAAGGATCTCGTATAGTTTTGGTTGCACCGCCCCAGCTTTATTATGCCGTATATAATAATTGAATGGCACAATTTTAATGGTTTTCTTATCAACAATGTTGTGTATATCTTTCAAGAAGAAAATTAGATCTGTGTCAGCGGTTCACAACAAAAAGCCATTTCATGACTTGGAAATGATGGAGGGGTGCGTGCTAGCAGCTTTGGAAGAGATAGTAGGCGAACGAAAATTGAAAACTAGCCTTGACACTTCTTTCAAGCAGATATAACTACGCGCCGCGGCCGTGTGGAACTATTGGGGAGTGAAGTACACAATATACTTGTGAAGGATTTGAAAAATACAAAGTTCTACTCTGTTGCTATCGACGAATTTACCGACAATACTGACAGAGCCCAATTGAGCGTTTTCTTAAGATTGTACTGTGGGATGCATGTACTGTGGTCTGTTCAGGGACTCTGCCTTCCTTTCGCGGGCTAGATCTGGCCCCCCAATTGCCGATTGCTGATCTATATCCTTAGTAAAACATGGACTCCATATTTGGAAAGCACATTCCAAGAGTGGTCGCACATATGTTTTGTATATTTATCACATCCGGTGTTAGGTCAACGAAGACTTTCGTGATTAAATTATAAATTTTTTCATTTTGACAATCCCAGTGATATAACGTTCCCATTTCAAGTCTTGTGATATTGTAACTCCTACGTCTAGTTGTAACATCACTTCTTTTAGAGGTGTTCCATTAAGTTTGTATACAAGCTTTGGGATAGTTTTTTCAATATGTAGGAGAGTGCATTTTTCAACATTGAATTTAACCCGTCAGGCCTCGGAAGGACATTACTAGCCACAGACATCATATTCCATTAGAGCCTCTGGAGGACAGATCTGACCGGGGCGCCCATACATTATAAAAGTATTTATATATTTTTGTCTATAATGCGTAGATAGGTGATTTGTTTGTCATTGGAAAGATAAATAATAATTATTTTCAGTTTGTATCAAATATGTACACCGAATTAGATGGATAAAATAAGTAAAAAATGTAAAAGTGCATTATTACGAATCGGCATAATTTTTTCATTGACAGTTGAAAGTTAAAATGTTATTATTATTTTTTTATTGTATAAACGGCATAAAAAATGAAGTCACAGTTTTCTTACTAATTACCCACACAAAAGGAATGGGTTCTATAAATTATCGAAGAAAGCAAACACTTTGTGGCTTGACATTATAAAAAATGAAAAAGTTTTTTGTTTTAAACCACTTTATTTTATTATATACCTCGACCGGTTTCGGTTGATCTCAACCTACTTCAGGACAATAAATATATAAACTGTTTATACCTGAAGAGGGTTGAGATCAACCGAAACCGGTCGACGTATATAATAAAATAAAGTGGTTTAAAACAAAAAAACTTTTTCATTTTGTTCTATAAATATTGAATTCTTACAAAATTATGGACGTTCCGAGTCAAAATGTCTTAGTAAGTTTTTTTGTTAACATTTTCATGTTTGTATTAAAAAATATTTTTATGACTATCAATGTTTATTTTAAATACAAACATTGCAAAGATAATTTTATCCAGTTTCTGAAATGGTATTTCTTTTAACGACAATTTCAAAAATAATATAGCACATTTTAGATAGCTCGGGAGCATTCCGAAATTCCGCGAAATTTCACCATGTCGTTGGGATTTGTTGGTAAAATTATTTTAAAACCTGAAAGGTTAAGAAGCCAATCTTTATCCATTGATATGTTTCATTTAAGTAGTTTTGCAGTTGGTTGTGATGTATGTGTGGGTTGGCAAAGAATTTTGTATCATCTGCAAAGCAGCAGGATTCCGATTTTACTATGGTACGCAGATCTGTGATGTACAAAGTAAACAAAACTGTTCCTCGAAAGACACCACTGCTCACATTTCGTTTAGTCAACTGCTGGCTGCCAATTTGAACATGTAATTTTCTCTCAGTGAGGAAGGATTTGATCCATTTGAGAAGTCGTCCTCTTATGCCTAGGAATTTAAGTTTAGTCAACAGTCTGTTGGTTGGAACAGTATTGAACCTTTGCTCTTTTTGTTTCATTGACCTGTCCGTTGTCTAGGAGTCTATAGGTCAAATAGGTGCTATAGTTTTCTTTCAAATTGTTTTAGACCATGGGTGGCCAAACTTTTTTTGCAGCCGGGCTAGATTTTAGAAATGAGATTTCCTACTGGGTCGTACAACAAAATTTCTTTTATTATTCAAAGCAAACAAGAAATATATTGTTTTTTTAGAAGAAATAACAAAAATGATAATCAAACATTTATTAGATTAAAATTAGGCAATACAAAAAATAATAATAAAAAATATAATAAATTGCAGTGAGACGTATGATTTTGTTTGTCAGAACTAAGTGCATCAATGTTGATAATGATTGATGTTGTTGCTACACGCAAACACTTTTCTAAATGCTCATCAGTGATTCGTGTTCTCATTTGAGATTTAAAATGATTCATAAGTGTTTACAAATAGTGAAATCATCGATAGAGCATGTTTGTAAAATGCAGGACATTTCTTCCTGTCCAAATGGTAACCGGATAAATCATCACATCTTTAAAAAGTTATATAAAGTCATGGAAAGTGATGAAACAAAAACTTTATTAACTGGGTTATGTAGGTTAGGTTAGGTTAAAATTTTTTTTTTTTTTCATCATTTCTAATGACTTTATATCACTTTTTAAAAGTGTGTTGAATTGTCACTGTGTTGAGTTATTATGGAACCGTCCAAATATGTTTTGTAAATCTCTTCCAAAATAACCTGATTGAACTTCTCCTTTACCTGTGCATCACAATACATTTCACAATGTTCCATTTGTAAAATTCCTGGCAATAAATTCACGTCTACGGAGAATGGCGTTACAAATGCAGCAAAAAAGAACACAATGCTTTTTAAAATCTTGAAATCAGTTTTCAAATTCCAGGTTCAAGTTGGATATCAATGAAGCTTATTTATCCGCCGCCATTTGTGTGACATCTGGCTGTAATAACAATGTAGAAAATTGACTGAAGATTTTTGTCCTTAACTGTTGTTCCCAAAGCTCAAGTTTCATCTGGAACGCGGAAATAAGATCATACATGTTATTAATTAGTTGATATTTCCCTGTAGACGAGTATTAACAACATTTAGGTGGCTAACTATATCGACCAGAAATGCAAAGTCGCTAACCCATTCCTTGTCTTCAAATTCTGAGATACTTTTTGACTTCCTTGCGAAGAATGATTGTATTTCTTGCTTCAAATCAAACACTCTTTTCAACATTTTGGCACGGGTCAGCCATGCATAAAATGTAACATGTCATTATACTGTGAATCCAAAGACTTGAGAAACTCTTGGAACTGACAGTGAAGGGTTTGACCCTTTGACTTAATAAAGTTCACTGTTTTTATTACCACGTTTATGATCCATTTTAAGGGACTTGCAAGATAAATTCTCCTGATGAAAAATGTAATGAAAATTTTGCATCGAAGTATTACCAACTTTGCAGGCCTCATTTTTAATCAATTTTACTAAACCTTCGTTTTTCCCAACCATTCCTGGAACACAATCTATTGTTGAATCCAATAGGTTGTTGAGATGTAACGAAAAGCTATTCAATGTCGATGTAACAGCTCCTAAAAAATCTCGTGAGCAAGTAGTGTCGTTAAGTGGATACAGTGCCGCTAATTCTTCTATTTTGTTAAAATGGACATGAACAACCCTGATAAAAATCTGTTAGGTCTGTGCTTTCATCCAATGCATAAAATATGAACTTGGATGCTCGAATTTTCAAATTATCTTCAATATGTTTTCCAATGTCGTCGACACGCCTAGTAATAGTTTTTAACACGAATATACCATAGAAGAAATTGTTACGATAGTTGAATCAATGTACTGAGATACTTCCATATATGAGATATGATACGAACTACGCACGTTGGAATGGTCTTTTGGTAGTTTTATGTACACTAAAAAAATGTGTGCATTTCCTCCGCGGGCCACAAGTATACACCCAGCGGGCCGTACGCGGGCCGCGGGTTGGCCACCCTTGGTTTAGAACATACTTCTAGGAATTGTCTGTACTACAGATAGAACAACCAGACCTTAGACATATCTGCCCTGATGATGGACACGTAATGCTGACAGAAGCGTTGGCTAAAAAAGTAGGAAGCTCAACACGGCATAATAATCTAAAAATAAGTCAGGATAAAGCCTTCGGTTGTTTTTTCGTTATCTCCTTAATACAGCTGTTATAGTTGAAAATAAATATTCTGATATGGTATTTCAGCCAGCGCAGGCCATAGTGGACCTGACCAACGAGCCGGACGAGGAACGGCCTGGTGGGGGCTTCTCCCCAGTGCCCCCATCCCCGCGCTCCCCTGCGCACTCCCCGCGCTCCCCCGTTTTCCTACGCCGCGGGGCTGTGCACGTGGAGATGCCCCCAAGGCCTCCGAGGTTCCCACCTGGCTTGCCGCAGCCGCCCCACCTCAATGTGCTGCGCTCAAGGTATACCATATTACCTACAGTGTCATTACGGCAACACCGATTTTAGAACAAAAATTATAATAGATTCAAATGTGAGTTTGTATTTGATTTTCCAAAGTGACAGGTTGACTGGACGGGAAAAATGACATAAGAAAATTATTAAAAAAAGTGATTTTAATAAACTTTCCATTTTTAATGATGTTCTCTTAGCGGGGCGACATTGAGAAGTATCTTCCACTTTGGATTGATTTGCAAATTCAGAATCAACTACTTAAATTGAATAACTTTTTATTAAATTTTGAGGTTATTGTGAGGTATTTGGTTTACCAGCTCTGTTAACAGTAGACGTCACAACCAAAAAATTATGTTTTTTGAATTTTTTCTTATTTAAAAAATCAAAACCAAAATTTTCGTATGTTCTCTTCTTTTCACTGCCACACAAGCACATCCTTGAACATCTGTTTAGTACAATATTCAGTGGTCAAGAGATATAACACACATAATATCAGAAATACTATTTTTTGTAGTCAAACAAAATAATAAAAATAAAAAAATCACAAAGCATCTATATTCAAAGTTTCACCATTCTATATTTAAAAAACATAAAAGTAATAAAAATAAAATTTTCCTTTTTTAAGGGGGTGACAGATTATGATATAAGTTCAAAGCGTTTTATGTAACTCCATATTGCTCGCCATACAATCCCATACGGACCTGTCACACCTAAAAAGATGATGCTAGCCAGGTTATATTTGAAAATTATGCGACTTCCTCTCCTACCTACGGAATGAGAAGAGGTAAGAACAGTTTACGGAGCGCCGTAATTACGCGGCTGTCATCTGTCAAAGTGACAGCTCCCATACAAAGAAATTATATTTCACTGCAGTTCCCCAATTCATCTGACCCCCTCTCCTGTGTGTCAGCCCACCATATAATACGTACATGTCACGCCCATTTTATGCGCGCATAAAATAGCGTAATGTGTCCAAGGCTTTATGATATTGTGGCTTGGCTTCCACACCTACGGCGATGATTTATATTTTCATGAAAAGAAAACCAATAATAACTATTAATCTATTTTCAGACTTCGTGTGTCCCCTTGTATGTTTGTGGGTCACGGTTGTGGCGGGGGGCCTGGAAGCGCGTGCGGGGGGGGTGCACACCCCCACCCGCACCCCGCCCACACCAACCACCCGCAGCGCACCTGGATGCACGTGTTCACCCATCCGCCCCACTACTCCCACCATAATATGGGTAAGTGGCAATACATTTAAACAATGTAAATATCAGCTATGTAATATGTTTAAAAAGATATTGTGCATGACCGCCAACTTAGTAGCGCCAACAGCTCTGGTTCGAGCGATCTAGATACTTGCCATTATACATTTCTAAAGTGGTGGCCCCGATGTGATACTGACCCAGTGTAATATTTATTCTAGAGCGCCGTCGTGGTCTGCACGGTCCTCCTTTAGCGCACTCCCATGGCCCTGCCTCCCCCCCCTGGCTTCCTGCTCTGATCGGGCACTCAGTAATGGGGGGTGGGAGTGCGGGTGCGGGTGGTGCGCAGGGGGGCCAAGCACCCCGCAGCGGCTTCAGTCCTCCGCCCGCCATGCCGGTGCCTCCGTATGCCGTGCATGAGAGACTGTGGCATCGCCAGCAGCACATGCAGGTATGTCAATTTATACACTTAAATAGGAAGATGTTTTCTTGAGTTTTTATTTTTTAAAATAACTTGCTATTGAATACTGTCCGGTCACACTATCTGGAGTCAAAGTCATTTTATGTTATCGAGCTTTCGGAATTTATCAGTTTGTATTTGATCCCTACAGCTCTTTTAACAATGATTGACAGATTTAACAGGTTTGCCTCCCTCCTAGGCATCTAGTTGCTGGTTTCAAGGGAATACTAAAAAAAGTGCAACAACATTTGCACATCATTGCATGAAATAGTCTATTAACGAGGAATGGAAGCATTTAGCACGAAGGTTATGTCAGCAAAACTTTGCTACACTTCTTTGTTACACACTCAAGAGCGGGAAGGGTAGTTCTATCTTTTACGCCGGTCCTTCTCTAATGATGGGGAAAGCATTGCTATCCAATATTTTTATTTGAATATTGTATACTTTCTAAAATATCTCTTTGTAAAAGTTCCAACTATATTATGTATTATGTACATGCCTAAAAAATGTGATACGCTTCTTCCTCGTCTTATCTTCTTGTCTTTCGTGACAAATATTCTATCAAAGATCACTTTATTGAACCCTTAGAATGGATGTACATATGAACTACGAGAAGCTCCAACGATTTTAAGCTTTCTAAGACAAATTTATCGGCAACACAAATCAATATTTATTATAAAGGTTTCAAAATGTTCAATGAACTCCCTTTAAATGTTAAGGAAGCCAAAAGTCTTGCAGTTTTTCTTGGGTTATGTCTCAATGTTGTGAAGTTTAAATACTAGTACGTAGGTAATAGAATATTTTGATAATACTTTTAGAATAGATGTACACTAGATATAAAATGTAAAATTTAATAATTATATAAAAAAGACTTCTAATAATAATCTTTATTCTTATGGCACTGACGATGCGGATTTTTTGTTGTTGGTTTAAATTGATTTCGTTTTGATTTGGGCCAAGTGAAAATAATAATCTTCTGTAATTTAATAAAATATGTGCATTTTTTACACATTAAACAGCACTTCAAGTGAAATTAAATTAAACTGCTCTATATAAATGCTATGTTATTATTATTAAATGACCCAACACTGACTAACTTCAGTTTATGGAGTCTTATTACAAAGTAAGAACTTTCAGAGAGAACTTTTATAGCGTGTAAATAATTTCATTCAAAAGTATGCATTAATTAGTTCATCGGTTTAAAACAAAATCCATTTTCTCAAATTGGACCCTTGTTTTTGCCTTTAATTAGTTATGATTATGAATAGGTTATTACGGCGTGTTGCGCTTCCTCCTTTAGCCGACGTTTCGGATAACTTTTCAGTGGCCATCTGCCCTAAATAAGGACGAAGCGCAATGCGGTATAGTACCCCAAAAATAAATACAATAATGGTTTAATAAGTTTTTTCCTGCTATTTTTTTTTTAATGGCATGATATTTTGAGTAGTTCACAAATTGACACCAGTTGGCGCTAGTGTAAATGTAGACCTAAATACGAAAAGAGAACTGTCAATTTTTGTCTGTTTTCTGTAGGTTCGAAGCGATTATTTTTGTGAATTCTGACATTCATAACAATGCCTTCACTATGTGTTGTACCGCAATGCTCTTCAAGAACATCTGGGCATCGTTTTCCTAGCAATAAGTGACCGAGCATTATTTGAAAAGTGTGGTTTAAGTAACTTTTTAATAAAAAATGACATTGTGCTAGCTGACAAAGGATTCCAAATTCAAGATCTTCTTGCACCCAAAGATGTAAAGGTCAATATGCCTGAGTTTCTTAAAAAGAAGTGTGGTCAGCTTGAACCTGAACAGCTTCACCATTCCAAAAAAACTTCAGCAAATAGGATACATATTGAAAGAGTTATTGGGTTGGGTAAAACATACCGAATCCTCAAGGGAACTGTTACTTAAAATTTAATGCCTATAGCTAGCAGAATAATTTTTGTCTGTTTTATGCTCGTCAACTTTCGCCAAAATATAATGGAAGGAAAAGAATGGATACCTGTGTTTTTTAAATTTTTATTTTCAATAAAACGTTTCCTAACTAAATTATCAAAGCGATAAATAATAAACCAAAACTTTCTTCAACTTAACTATAAAAACAATATATTCTTGGTATGTGCCAAGTTCAATGCTGTCTAAAGTTTAATATTGTATAACATACAGTTGCAACATGTTCTGGTGCCTTTGCCAGCGATGCATTCACAGCTTCCTTCGATAATATTTCCTACTAGTGTAATAGCTAGCTTAACAAAATATGTCAAACTCCTTGTCATTTCACTATTAACTTGTGCTCGAAAGAAACTATTTTCTTCATTAATAGACACAACTAAAGCTACCAAAAAATATTCCTTCATCATATTGTATCCTTTCCTGTGAACTGCTGCATACATTGTCATTCCTTCCTGCCCTTTGTAAACTTGAAGAAAGTATTGGTTGATATGAACTATATCTATTTGTGGCAATACAGTCGAATCCTGTATGCTGTGAAATGATTCATCTGGGGGCCAACATATACCCACTATCTCACTTTCATACTCAAAATCATTTATTTCCATAAAGTTACTATTCCGGTCATAGGCAGCCAATCTGGAATTAATAATTATGATTATTGGGTACATTATAAACAAGCAACGTTAGCTAAAGTACCTATAATTATTACAAATACGACACAATTAATGTGTTTCATAGAAGTTCAAGAATGAGGTTATGTCCCAACCACTTAGCTCACCTCTCGATTAGAACTTCTTTCTTGCCAACAAATTTTGCCTTTCTATTCTTTAATTCATTTTTTAACTCCTTCACAGTCCAGCTACCGTATTTATCCACCATTTTTTAATATTACTTCCAAAATGCACACGCAAGCCAGATACAAAGCAATATCAATTATGTCAATAATTAACAATGACAGGTCTACAACTACACCAGCGCCGCCAAGCGGGAGATGTTAGCACAGCATTCTGCCATTGTGAGACAATATGAAAAATTTTTAAATGTGTGATCTTATTATCTCTAGGAAATCCAGCGCCGCAGCATGGTAAACACCAATCCCTGTGCTGTTGACCATTCCGGAGCTCCCATGCTTGGACACCAGCCACCCATGATGCATACTCGGCCAGATATGGTACACCCCATGATGACGGTAATTATTATTTCATTTGTTACAATGCTGATATAATAGAAGCGTGCCGACTGTTGCTGAGCTACGACCAACCCCACGACTATCAATGCGGTGGAGTCAATGAAAGTTATCCGTATGGCTTTTAAGGTCCTTTTTCCACAGGGAAGTGCAAGTATCCGATACGAAATGATTCGTGTATGTTGGGGACTATCGCGATACATCTGTGCGGAGGTTCGTACACAGACACGTTGCCGATATTTTGTAAGCTTGTCAGCCAGGTTCCTGTGACCAGCCGGGCGAGGTTGTTCATACTCACGTCACCGAGACTTTAAACATGGAGTATCTTTTGTGTCAGACATTTTATAACAATGCGTATGCTTTAGATCAATGCTAGGAACAAAACAGTCAACAAAAAATGACAGCTCCAGCAACTGTTTGGTTGTGATAGAGGTTATGAAAGCATTAAAGTTTTGACATTTTTCGAGAATTCAATAATGATTGGTCGCTTCTAAAATGACGCGGGTCTCGTGATTTTAGTAGCGAAGTGTACGGATTGTGTACAAAAAGTTGTTTACGACATGAGTACACAACATCAGTATTGGATACATGCATATCACTGTGAAAAAAGTACCGAAGACGATTCGAAGGCCGCGTGCAACTGTGCGTAGATGCGATTTGCAGTAGTTTGGGTTAACGATTTTGGCGACACTATTATGCACATGGTTTCAAAGTAATTATTTATGGCCCATCTATGTATATAGTATAAGTGAATTCATACCTTGCATTTTAATTTAGACGTTAAATCTATTTCATAACTAGACGCTGAAAAATGAGATGTGAGGTCAGTGTTATGTATCATTATTATCACCTGGCTTCTTTTAATTTATTAACTCTCTTCATTCATAACTGAACTGCCTCAGTAACAATATTTTGTATTTATTTAGTGAATAGCTATACCCTGCCACGCGTCGCTATGACTCAGTCTGTAGGTGCAGATAGAGAAACAATAGCGCGTCTGGTTTAAAGGCATGTTTTTACCCGTCACAGGTGACATCTATATAATAAAGGTATATAAAAACACATGTGTATTTGAATGTAACGTTATGTCGAAATTTTAAAACAATCATTGAAGAACTTTCGGAGATTTAAAATTTTGAACAAACGAACATTTACATTTTTATTTATATAGAAGATAAATTGAAGATCTACATTGACTAGGCATAATTATTTCTTTATGGTAATTAGTCCCAAAATTTCATTGTCTCCATTTAGCATGATTACACGTTCTGATCTGAATTTAAAAAGATTTCTTTGATTAAATTTTTCACGCTGACTGCGTTCAAATTGTTGATGATTCATCAGAATTAAAACTTAATTCACGCTAATACGTTTCACTAAGGCGTTTAGCTGCAAAGAAAATTTAAAAAAAAATTCAGTCAGCATGTTTCATATTATTTTTTGTGCTGATTAAAACGTCTATTAAATCTTGCTACAAATACAATAAAAATGCAGTCGAGCCGATTTAAAACATTTTGTATATAAATATGTATAGCAAAATGACATGTAAATCGGTAAAATGATTCAAGACACAAACTTTAAAAAAAAAATGCAAACTTTACAGGTATTGTTTTGTGAGAGTGTATTTCCAACCTTCGGAGAACATGGTTCCACCGATTTATAGGTTAACTATTCATCGTTCATGCAGACGAAAGTACGTATTCTGATTTTAACTATGTATTATTAATTCAATTCTTTCAGTTACCTGAAAACATGGACCAGAGTGACATGAATGGAACTGAGAGAAATTACACAAACCAATTGTCTACTTTTAAGTAAGTCTATTTGAATTGAAACCAGATTACTTTAAACTTGTGCTTTAAAAAATACTAACTCCCTTACTTATAAACGCAGTGTAAATATTATAATAATAATAAGAAGTGTTTTATTATCTTCTTTCTTTTTTGTAACATATATATTATGGACAGGTTTTTTCAAAGTTGATTTTCAAGTTCTGCGAAGGTTCTATTCAAGTTCTGTTGTTATATCATTATTGGCCAGTTGTTTCACAAAACTGAAATGATGTAAGAACTTGAATAAAACCTTTCTCAGAACTTGAAAATCAACTTTGAAATTTGATGAATTGTCCAAATTCTGTGAAACAACTCGTCCTTAATGATATCCTCACTGGGATCTCCCGTGCTGAGGATTTCATTGGATAGTATAAATTAATTATAAATACAGTTGAACTTGGTTATAATGATCACGGCAATAGCGAATTCACGGTTACCTGCATCAACTGTAAAGCTCCCCTGAGGTGATATCTCACAAAGCGGCGCTATACAAATTGTCCAATAAATAAATAGATAAATAATGAGCAATTACAAAACAATATTTTAGTTCAGCCTTATCTTCATATAATTGTTGACTGTTACAACGAGGTGGATTCACTGATATAATGGGCAAATAATTTTGTCAACATAATTTATGAATACATGAATGGGTTGTTGGACTGAAAAAATAGTTTCATTTACATGTCTGTTCAAACTTGATGTTGTAAAGCCAGCCTCGAGCCTGGTTTAAGACCGTTTTAACCAAACAAACGTCATAGTAATAAGTTTTCACCGTTCTGACCTTACGCGCCGCGTAATATTTACACCACGTTTTTTAGTAAGGCTGTTATTCTATGGTTTGTAATGTGTACATTGATAGTGCCTCTTATAATCTTTTAACCGCAGCTGACGCACACATATGCGATTTGGAAAGTCAAGACCTGTGTGGCTGTCACATATGTGTGTGTGATCGACCGCCACTTAGAATAATTTTTTTTGCACAATGTAACTGTAGGTCAATAATTTTTCATCCAGGAATTAAAAAAAAAACATGATAAAACAATGATAAATTAAATGTTTCAAAATCAAGTTGTGCAGGGCGGATTCCCATGTGATTTGTTAAGCGGTGTTTGGGTTAAAAGCCAAATCCCTAAAGCTGGGATTCCACTTGATCTATTTCTATATAGAATAGAACAATAGTTCCAGGTACTTCCCACCTTCCTCTTCCCACACCCTTCCCCTCCCCACTCCCTGCAACCTCACAACATATCCCAATTGGGGATTTAAACTTTGAATATTGCCCACATACAAAACAAGATAAAAACATTTACACACAATATATTTTGCCAGGAGTTGATGACAGCATGAAGAAAGAGATTGGCTTACAAAAATTTAAATACCTTTGATTATTTTCCAGTGAACATGTCCACCATCATCTGTACCACTATGTACAGACTCCACCACATCATCTTCACATCTCCATTCAGCCCACGCTGATGGTAAGTTTTATAAATCTTTCTACTTAGTCACTTAGAAGATAGTGACAAGAAAAGGATCAAAAAGCATTGCATGGAACTAGATGTATCGTGTCTAGCTTTAGCACATAACACTGTAAAACAAGTTTCATCTCGGGAATATCTAGGGATGTTGGCTCATTTAAAAAAAATATATCGGCGTATGCCAAGTTGATGTATTTACATGGTCTATAAATAGACCCGCACGAAAGAAACAAATGAATAATTCACTATTTTCTGGTAAATAATGCAAATTTTTTGTTTGTTCAATACTGCCGGTTTTTTCTTTCACCAAAAAATAATACGAAATTTTCAGATCCCTGACCTGACATTGTTTTTATTACTTATGGAAATGAGTGATAATGCCAGCACTACATTACGCATGTTGTAACACCGCCGATATTATTATAAGATCCGGCCCTCAGGAAGAATATAAACAAATTTAACAACTAGATGTATACCATTATAGTTTGTCCATAAACAAAAGACAAAAGGTCCAGCTATAACCCTCAAACTTGGTGTGCTGTAATTAACTGCTGAATTTACACTAAGAACTGAACAACATGGTATATTTAATTATTTTTATATCATAAGAGTGTATTATGATATAATCTTAACCTGAATAATTCTTGTAGGGCATGGGAACCAGTCCCCCGAACCTGATGGCGCGCCCCAACCCGCGCCTCACGCACTTCATGCGCGTGCTCAACTCCCACCGCTCGCTCAGCGCCCAGCACGGAGCCACTCGCGACGTCATCGAGGGCAACACCTTCTCACACAAGTACAAGAGGCGTAGTGTGGCGGATGGCATCAGTGAAGACGACGCTCTTGAGAAGTGCACCATCTGTCTCTCGGTGTTTGAGAATGATAATGATTGCAGGTATGTACATTATGATATGTGTTACTAATACAGGGATCCCACCTCATCTGTTCTATGGTCTATTTCATAGAATGAAAGTTGAAGTCGATTCAACTTCTATTTCTATTGAGCATTCTATCGCATAGAAAGCTTGTTCTCAATTATCTATTTCATAAATTCTACGAAATAGATAGAATAGAAGAGGTGGGAACCCAGCTGTACAGTCCATCAAGAAAATGTAGCTAGATATTTAATAAAATGGAACAATTTTTTTTCATTCCTGTGGCAACACCGATTTTGGAACAACTTTTAGTTCATTCAAATGAGAGGTTATGCTCGAATCCCAAATGTGACAGTTTATCCTTTGACAATTTAATCCCAAATTTACATGAAAATAACACAACTATTGGTGCATGTTTCTTCTACACTTTTTTTTGATTTTACACCTAATCAGTGGTTTCTTTGATATGAGTCGTGTAATTTCTATACCCGCTATATCAACTTTCATTGATTTGGAGAAAACCGCAAAAAACTGTCACATCTCTAGCGTACGTAAGTAAATGCATTACAATTTTTTATATAATGAATTGGAGTAATAAAATTTCGAAAAGCATTTATTTTTCTATATATGTCTAGCAATAATTAAGTAATTTCGATAAATAAAATGGATATAGCGGATTTTGATACTCACTTCGTGATTTTGAAAGTCAACTGAGCTGACATGGCGGGTTTAGAAACTCACGCGTAGGTCATTTTGACACACGAGCGTGGCGTCAGAGCGGCGGCCATATTGTATTTTGGCAAAATAACTGCTTGCGATTCGTTGAATCCGATATAGCGGGTTTTGATAGTAACTTTCTGTATGATATAGCGGATTTGGTTTCTCACTCGCAGTTTTAACATGGTTTTTGGTCGCGATAAGGAGGGTTTTGAAACTCAATTTTAGGCTCCTCTTGTTGCTCGCAAAAATGTGAATACTCAGATCATTTTGTCAAAAAATCGGATATAGCGGGTATAGAAATTATAGGATTCATATGTACATTTCAAAAATACAAATAAAAACATTTCCATGCAATTAACTCACTACTTGAGAACAAATACTAAGTACGAAAGTAGCTTCGAGATATCTGTTCCAAACATCTGTTTTAGTATACACGCTTCACCTCTAGTACCTACATCAGTTGGAACATCAAATCTATCCCAATTTTTCCACATTCCAAAACATAATTTCTTTTTTCAGGCGTCTGCCCTGCATGCACCTGTTCCACATGGAGTGTGTAGATCAGTGGCTCACCACCAACAAGCACTGCCCCATCTGTAGGGTGGACATTGAGACACACCTGAGCAAGGACTTTAAACCTTACTAAATTGGCTGCTTCAGGTACATTGCATATATCTATCATATATTTCGCTAACATCTGTCATACATACTCACTCCATGTGCTAGGTGCAAACGAAAGTGCTGCCATATCTAACATTTTATTGTTAATTTTATGTTATTATTTATAGGTTTGTAATATGTAGGTAGTGTTTCATTAAGGGTTTTGTGATATTTTGTGGTTTGCAGTAATTGCAAATATTAAATTAAATTGTACGAAAGGCAACCAAACAATTTAGTTTACATATTAGTTTCATAAAACAGTAGGTATAGCAATCCCAGAGTTGTCTTTTTCGTTTTCGCACAAGAGGTGTGAGAAGGAATATTTGTCGTCGATGGTGTATTTAAGACCTCTCTCTGGGACTACTATACTTACATAACATGTAGTAATGTTTATTTTTACATGAACAAAATTACATACATATCTGTGGAGGCAGTTATTCTAATTCTAATCTTGAATATCACTGATGTTTTTGTTGTTTGTTTTTGGGGTGTTATGCCGTGTTAAGGCTAAAGAAGGAGTTAGCGCAACACGGCATAACACCCCAAAAACAAACAACAAAAATGCTTTTGGCCGTGAGAATCTAAAAACTTACCCATCACTGATGTTTGACTGAAACATGTCTATCTCTGAAGGAAGTTGGTTTAAAAGCGTATTCATTCTCCCCAGAGGTATCAGGATTGGTAGGTTGGTCCTGCCTCTTGGAAAAATAAAAAGCCTGTGCTGCCTAGCTCTGGTGAAGTTATCGGGGACTATAAATGCAATATGCTCCAGAATATCAGGATTCTAAATGTGTCCGTTGAGCAGCTTATGTGCTACTACCACTATTGCAATTTTCCTCCCGACGTCTAGATGATCTAGTCTTAGCATTCTAGCGAGAAAGTCAGAGGGATATAATAAGTGGTAGTACTTTCACTTGTAAAAGGTATTGCATAAACTTTTTTTGCATCTTTTCTATATCATTTGAGTGTATGGCATCTTCGGGTCCCCAAATTACTGAGCCACTCTCGAGAATGCTACGAACCAGAGTAAAATAAAGCATCTTTATGACTGCCGTATTAGAAAAAGATTTTGCATTGCAGATTACAAAACCTAGCATTCGCATGGTAGTATTGCCCACCAAATCGTATGAATACGAAAAGTCAGGCGCGTGTCAAAAGTGATTCCAAAATGCTTTGTTAGAGAAATATGTTTTGACGAGGTGCCAGACATTGTATAGTTAAAGTACAGTGTATGCTTTGCCCTTGTAAAGTACATAATTGTACACTTTGTAATGTTTTTACCGTCTCCCCTACTTTTTAAGGAATTAATATTTTGTTACGTTTGATTTGCAACTTCTCGCGGTTTATCAACCCTTCAATCTTAACGAATTAATATGTCACGTTGTGTCAATTTTTTGTTTCGACAGGGATTAATTCATTGAAGGATCCTTTTAATTGGTTGTGGTAACTTTGGTTCCTTTTAGATGAGGCGTGTTACATTCTGTATGGTTTGAAAATAAGACAATGACCGATTACCCTGATTTTAACTACCTTTTCCTACCTTGTTTGCTCGCCCAAACGTTTCCGGTTGCTGCAGTCGATAATGTGCTAATATAATGAGACAATTAATTACAAGTACATGAAATTCACTATAGACAATTCAATTCAAGATGCACAAAATTCTAAGTTAATGATTTGACTATGGATTGTTAGTTTTGTGAGTTATTTCTATGAGTAGGTATTTTCGGGAATAGCTAGAGACAAAACATGTGTTGCTTTCGATTGGTCTCCGTCCAAATCCCATCCATCAACGTGACCAGCTCGAGAGCAGCCAAGTTGATGGTCCAATCCCAACACCTCCAGAAATGAATTGAATATCGCTCAGCGACAGATGAAATAATGACATGTTTTGCCTCCTGCCGGAGGGTGATGAAGGTGGAATGTGGGTCCTTGGTGGTAACTGTTGATGTTGATGTTGATGATGAATGATGAAGATTCATCTTATACCGTTAGGTACAAGGGGCTGCTCCGGTCCGGTGGCATGATAGCCTGGTGTCAGGAACCATTTGGGTCACGTGGGTAGCGCGAGGTCTAGGTCGCGTCAACCTCCCCCAAATCGATGATGAGTTAAGCTTCGCCAGCATGCCGAAAATTAGGAGTCCACTCTACTAACCTCAAACATAAACATATACTGAAGTGGTTTGCATCAGCAACGTCAGGAGTTCGGGAGTCCCGTGAACACCCCTCTGGTTTACGCTCGTAAGGATAATGATGAATTCAGCTTCAGTTTGTTCGACTTCGCCTCTGCAGTCACGCTACTCCAAATAGCTCCTGGCTCCAGTCTATACAGCTTCTCGTTCCAGTAGAGGTAATGACACATATTTATCATATGTACAATACAGAACATACTTCAAGTCTTTCGTCCACACTCAAAATAGTCATGTCAATATTTAATTTGGATGAGGGCGTCCATCCGACATAACGAATGTTTCCTAGACGGGAGATTTTACCCCACTTCAAAGTCATGGTCATTCGCTCTATCGTTTGTTACCCTCCGTTCGCTTCAAATATCAAAGAATGGTAGAAATTGATATCCTCGACTTCCGGCGCTAAGGATCAGGGATACTGGAATCATCAGGTCGTGAATCTGAAATCATCCGATCTCCGTCAGCTCAAACGGTTTCAGTCGGAGTCAATTTCCAACCTAATTCTGGATGACTTCTCCTCCTATAGTGGGGTAAGTACTTATTGAATTTGACAGGAAGGACGTCAGAAAGCGCCGAAACAACTTCATATTCGTCACGATCCCTTCGTTCTGTCAGCGAGAAAATCCTCCCCATACGCCAGACAAGAATAGCATAGCCATTACCCGCTTCGTTCCTTCGTCTACCAGCTAACTCAAGTAGGAAAGCCCATTAGCAATATTCGTTCCCTTCGATTTGAACTCCGTGAAAGCGTCCTCTCACCAGCTGAAAATACTCGAAACAGGGGTCTATTCAGGGTGACTATCTAAGGCTGGTCCGCCAACACCTTCGACAGAAACCGGTGCTTTTTACGGGAATAACTCAACCGCACCTGAGCAGGGTAAAAACCGGCGCTACTCTACTGAAAATAGACTTTATCTCGGTATCCAGGGTTATCGACTTTGCTAACACAAAAGCCCCTATTAGGCAAGCCAATCACAAATTTCGTTCCCTTGGCTTTTGTCGCTTTGATAAGATAGGACAGCCTACGGAAAATTCGTACACCTCGTCCCCGCCAAACACTCACTTGATAGAATAGGAATGCCAGACAGATGAATTCTCTCGGCGGCTAGCTCCAACCCGCTGCGTTATCCCGATTCAAAAATGAATGAAAAGAGTGATGTTTGAATAAATTATATTTAATTAAATATATTCTATGAATTCCGTGAAGAATAAGTTGAATTCCCAAGGAGGATACGACAACTCATTGTAAAATAGCAGGCATTGAAGCATATAATTAACCGTTCTATCCGTTACTATTCCGCCTATAGGTATCTGATTGTTCCGACTAATAACCGTTTGCCGAACTATAAAACATCGCATAATTACAATGGTTTATATTTTATAAATTTTGACGTTAAATATAACTACTGGAGAATTATTAAATCATTTTAAATTGCATAAAATAGTCTAACTCATAAACAATGTCTATTGTTGAATGATCCAAAGCGGCTTCAGGGTAACCGCTCTTAGTCCTTTTGTAATCGCCAAGACCCGGTCGCTTCAAGGCAATAGGTGATTTATGGCCTCCCTTGCTAACAGGTCCGGACCATTGTCCCAAGTTCTTCCGTTCAAGACTTCAACATAATTACCTATAGTACTCAAGTTAAATACCCCTACTTCAAAATACAATTGAATTATCTGGTTTACATTAGGGAAATAAGTGTTAATAATTAGGGTTTATAAAAACAGTTTATTTTTAAACAAGTTCTGCTGTGTAATTATTATTACGCGTGACAGCTGTTTCGCCCTCTAAAGGCATTATCAAACTGTGGGTAGCCCACTTACAGACGATACATTTATATTATTTCTAGGTAGGTATTTTAATTTCAATTACTGATTTCTTAATTGATTTCTGTGTAAAAATGTTAGAAATTATTGATGGTTATTACCCTAGTAAAGTTTCCCCAATTAGTGTAATGTTTAAATTTGACTGAATGTCTTAATGTTAGTTATTCCCAAACGATGACTCATAGGGTTATTTTAATAGTATAATTAAGTACTTCAATGTGCACTCGTATTTGCACTAGGTTTGAAGATATCTAGTAGGGGTGAACGAATTATATTGGTTTGTTCATTAATTAGAATAGCTTTCGGATTATTAGAATTTTTGTTAATTTCTAACTGCTCTAAAAGATTCAGTTTACGGCCTTTATTTTGTACGTGCAACGGAGTTGGTTTATTATTATCATTAAGTGAGTGATTTTCATCTAGGAGATGTTTGGCAAATTGAGATTGTATTTTATTATTATTTTTAAAAGATCTTATATGTTCTTTGAACCTAGTGTTAAAGGACCGGCCCGTTTGTCCAACATAAACAGCGTTGCATTCGTCACACTGGAGTTTATAAATGCCACTATTTTGTAATTTGAGTACCTTACTTTTTGAGTTTTTAAGAGATGATCCTAAGTTGTTATTTGTGCGGAAGGCAATATCTAAGCCACATTTTTTGAGGACTTTGGCAATTTTATTAGATGTCTGTCCGATGAATTCTAAACACCCGAATTTATTATTCGTCTTATTATTAGTCGCTGGGTAAATTAATTTAAGGTTATTTTTGTGTTTATTATTATTAATTATTTTTTCGATGTCTCTACCCTTGAAGCCGTTATTTTTAGCAATAGTTAGGATTGTATTTTTTTCCTTCTCGTATGCTTTCTTGTCGAGTGGGATGTTAGTAAGCCTATGCACCATTGAGTGGTAGGCAGATAATTTATGTGACCATGGATGTAAAGATTTATAATTAATGGTCGTATCTGTAAACGTAGGCTTACGGAAAATTTCGAACGTATGTTTATTATTTTCTCTACCGATTGTTAGGTCTAAAAAATTAATTTTCTTATTACACTCTCTTTCAACCGTAAAGCAGATTTTACGGTTGATGGAGTTAGCAAATGTGACAAAAAGATCTAATTGTCTGTTGGTGCCTTTCCAACAGACCAAAATGTCGTCAACATAACGAACATAGTAAATGATGTGTTTGCTAAAGATTGAATTTAAAATTTGTTTTTCAATGTAATCCATGAATATTTCTGCAAGAAGTGGACTGAGGGGGGATCCCATTGGTAATCCGTCGTTTTGTTGATAGAATTTATTGTTAAACTCAAAGTAGTTGGTTTCCACACAAATTTTAAATAGATCGAATAAGTCTTTTTTAGTAACTGGGTTTATATTAGATTCGTCTAAAATATCTTCAATGATTTTAAGGCATTCTTGAATAGGTATATTGCTAAAGAGGCTTACTACGTCTAAAGATATGAACTGGCAATTGTGCGGTAGATTTATGTTTTTTATTTTATTTACAAGTTCGAGAGAATTTTTAACGCTATGTTTTGGGGAGAATTTAGTATGTTGTTTGAAAAGAAAGTTAAGTTTTTTGGCGAGTATTGTCGTTGGGGCGTTTATAAAAGAAACAACGGGACGTATGGGGATATTATCCTTGTGAATTTTAGGTTGTCCGTATAATGCAGGAGCCCTTGGATTCATCACCATTGCACTTCTTCTAGCGTATTTATTTGGGAATATTGATTGGCAATTATTTATTAGGTTGCGCACGTTTACTGAAATTTTGTCCGTTGGGTCCTTTTTTAAGATTTCAAAGTCTTCTGGTTTTAGGAATGCTTCTACTTTATTTAAGTAATCAATTTTGTTTAATATAACGACGGAATTCCCCTTATCGGCTTTAGTAATTGTGAGGTCGCTATTTTTAATTTTGGCTTTAATATCATTTAAAATTTCCGTTTCTTTTATATTGAATTTATTTTTATTTTTACTGGTTGATTTCAAAGTTTTTCTCAATATATCCGCTGTTATTTGTTTAGGTAAGCCGTTATTTTTTATTTTAGACAGAGAAATTTCTGTGTCGATTGCCAAACATTCAATTTGTTTTTTAGTGATATCTGAATTTATTTTATATTTGAAGCCTTTATCTAGTAAATTTATTTCATCTTCTTCAAAAGTTTCACCTGATAGGTTAATAGTTTTTATATAAAACTCCGTATTTGTATTACTTTGATATTCATTGACTTTTACATTTTTATTTTTAGATTCTACAAGTTTTTTAAGTTTATTTTCCTGAGTTTTGAATTTATCAAATATAATTCCGCCTATGTGTTCACGAGTATCGTAATCCAGGGTATCAAATTCCCATGGATGCAGTTTAAAAGTTAATTCCGAATGCAATACCTTGATGTAGTGAAGTATTGTGTCCCTTTTCCGACAACATTCCTTAGTCTCCTCCTTCAACCATATCCTCTGCGCTCGATGCACAGTTTTTATGGCTGCCGAGGATTTGCTTTTGGTAGAAATATGCACGTACTTGGGGATCACGTTTAACTTCAAACACTCTTGGTTAAACCAAAGGTTTTGCACTATTTTCCGATGTTTTAATTTTAATCGTCTGTAAAAAATCACTTGGGTAGCTATATCAGCAACCTTCAATTTATTTATTGTTATTAAGTTTAATTTGTAGAACTCCATTTTATTTTTTTTATTTTTTTATATATACAATAATATTATTATTGGGTTTATAAAAACAGTTTATTTTTAAACAAGTTCTGCTGTGTAATTATTATTACGCGTGACAGCTGTTTCGCCCTCTAAAGGCATTATCAAACTGTGGGTAGCCCACTTACAGACGATACATTTATATTATTTCTAGGTAGGTATTTTAATTTCAATTACTGATTTCTTAATTGATTTCTGTGTAAAAATGTTAGAAATTATTGATGGTTATTACCCTAGTAAAGTTTCCCCAATTAGTGTAATGTTTAAATTTGACTGAATGTCTTAATGTTAGTTATTCCCAAACGATGACTCATAGGGTTATTTTAATAGTATAATTAAGTACTTCAATGTGCACTCGTATTTGCACTAGGTTTGAAGATATCTAGTAGGGGTGAACGAATTATATTGGTTTGTTCATTAATTAGAATAGCTTTCGGATTATTAGAATTTTTGTTAATTTCTAACTGCTCTAAAAGATTCAGTTTACGGCCTTTATTTTGTACGTGCAACGGAGTTGGTTTATTATTATCATTAAGTGAGTGATTTTCAAAAACAAAATTGATTACTTAAATAAAGTAGAAGCATTCCTAAAACCAGAAGACTTTGAAATCTTAAAAAAGGACCCAACGGACAAAATTTCAGTAAACGTGCGCAACCTAATAAATAATTGCCAATCAATATTCCCAAATAAATACGCTAGAAGAAGTGCAATGGTGATGAATCCAAGGGCTCCTGCATTATACGGACAACCTAAAATTCACAAGGATAATATCCCCATACGTCCCGTTGTTTCTTTTATAAACGCCCCAACGACAATACTCGCCAAAAAACTTAACTTTCTTTTCAAACAACATACTAAATTCTCCCCAAAACATAGCGTTAAAAATTCTCTCGAACTTGTAAATAAAATAAAAAACATAAATCTACCGCACAATTGCCAGTTCATATCTTTAGACGTAGTAAGCCTCTTTAGCAATATACCTATTCAAGAATGCCTTAAAATCATTGAAGATATTTTAGACGAATCTAATATAAACCCAGTTACTAAAAAAGACTTATTCGATCTATTTAAAATTTGTGTGGAAACCAACTACTTTGAGTTTAACAATAAATTCTATCAACAAAACGACGGATTACCAATGGGATCCCCCCTCAGTCCACTTCTTGCAGAAATATTCATGGATTACATTGAAAAACAAATTTTAAATTCAATCTTTAGCAAACACATCATTTACTATGTTCGTTATGTTGACGACATTTTGGTCTGTTGGAAAGGCACCAACAGACAATTAGATCTTTTTGTCACATTTGCTAACTCCATCAACCGTAAAATCTGCTTTACGGTTGAAAGAGAGTGTAATAAGAAAATTAATTTTTTAGACCTAACAATCGGTAGAGAAAATAATAAACATACGTTCGAAATTTTCCGTAAGCCTACGTTTACAGATACGACCATTAATTATAAATCTTTACATCCATGGTCACATAAATTATCTGCCTACCACTCAATGGTGCATAGGCTTACTAACATCCCACTCGACAAGAAAGCATACGAGAAGGAAAAAAATACAATCCTAACTATTGCTAAAAATAACGGCTTCAAGGGTAGAGACATCGAAAAAATAATTAATAATAATAAACACAAAAATAACCTTAAATTAATTTACCCAGCGACTAATAATAAGACGAATAATAAATTCGGGTGTTTAGAATTCATCGGACAGACATCTAATAAAATTGCCAAAGTCCTCAAAAAATGTGGCTTAGATATTGCCTTCCGCACAAATAACAACTTAGGATCATCTCTTAAAAACTCAAAAAGTAAGGTACTCAAATTACAAAATAGTGGCATTTATAAACTCCAGTGTGACGAATGCAACGCTGTTTATGTTGGACAAACGGGCCGGTCCTTTAACACTAGGTTCAAAGAACATATAAGATCTTTTAAAAATAATAATAAAATACAATCTCAATTTGCCAAACATCTCCTAGATGAAAATCACTCACTTAATGATAATAATAAACCAACTCCGTTGCACGTACAAAATAAAGGCCGTAAACTGAATCTTTTAGAGCAGTTAGAAATTAACAAAAATTCTAATAATCCGAAAGCTATTCTAATTAATGAACAAACCAATATAATTCGTTCACCCCTACTAGATATCTTCAAACCTAGTGCAAATACGAGTGCACATTGAAGTACTTAATTATACTATTAAAATAACCCTATGAGTCATCGTTTGGGAATAACTAACATTAAGACATTCAGTCAAATTTAAACATTACACTAATTGGGGAAACTTTACTAGGGTAATAACCATCAATAATTTCTAACATTTTTACACAGAAATCAATTAAGAAATCAGTAATTGAAATTAAAATACCTACCTAGAAATAATATAAATGTATCGTCTGTAAGTGGGCTACCCACAGTTTGATAATGCCTTTAGAGGGCGAAACAGCTGTCACGCGTAATAATAATTACACAGCAGAACTTGTTTAAAAATAAACTGTTTTTATAAACCCAATAATAATATTATTGTATATATAAAAAAATAAAAATAAAATAAAATGGAGTTCTACAAATTAAACTTAATAACAATAAATAGTTAATAATTAGATTATAATAGACTCACCGATACATCTTAGTGTCAACAATCCAAATAATTATAAAAAAAAACAAACACAGTCACATGCAGTAAAATACTCATGCTGTTAGAAAAATCACTCCTTCTACACTAAATGATTTTAGCCGTGTTCGCGTCCCGACGATTAATTCTTGTTGACGCGCTTCCTAGTTTTTACTAACTCGACTATCTTAAAACGCTGACCGATCCTGATTATTCCTGACCGTCTCCCAGACCTTGAAACTCTGACCCCCTTGACTGTATTTGATCGTCTCCCAGCGCTTTCAAACTGACTATCTTGAACCGCTTTTTCTAACCACCGACTATCGACTTCCTTCTTCCGTTCTTCAACGCTAACTGTCTCGACCGTCTCCCCGCGCTTTCAAATCCAGACTCCCCCTCCCCAAACCAACCCCCCCAAATCGCCATATGCAATTTCTAATTTATGTTCTTTTGAATTCTGAATGCTTTTTGTATTCAAAAGACAGAAATGCACTAAAGGAACACATCAATTTAAATCGTTTCAAAACCAATAAATTGTTACTTCTCAAGTAAAATGTCCAATTCTTTGTTCAAAAGAATGTAACAAGACTCTTCCAGTCCAGTGGCGTGTTGGCCCACCAGTTTTTAGCCTCTTTTCAAATTACCAACCTAATTCTAGGATGTAGTAAATAATTATGATGTGATAGTTTTATTTTTTAAATCTTCTTGCGAGATTTTAATTTAATTAGGCAAATTCCAAACTCGTCCTGTTAAAATGTTATTTACCTCGCTATTCATAATTATAATTCGTCTGAATCCTTAGAAAATTACGTAACTATATTTAACGGCGTATTTCATACTTAGAAAGCCACTTAGTAGCATTGCTCAACCTAGTTGAATTGTTTCTTATCGATCTCGTTAGGTTTTTTTTTCCTATCCCCCCCCTACTCTGGCAAATCCATTGCTACCCCACTGAATAAAATCTAAGAATTCAAACGACCATCACGGAGGTCTGTGACGATACAGTGCATGTTCCTATTTTTTTCTCTACCCTAATAAATCTAAACACTTGTTTCTAAAGCAGCTTTAAGGCCAACATCTGGTAAACCCCTACTTCGTGAAATCAACTGAAAAATTCTTTCTAACCATAATAAATCAACAATAAAAAAAAAAATTATCCCAGGGCGAGTCCATCACAACTTTCAGCTGTTAAAGTAAAGTTTATTTCGCTTACTCCACTCTATTATGCTGTTGATATCGAATTGTAAACGAATAGAGTCCTCTTTCGTCTTTATTCTGGTATAAAGTTGAATATCGTCAGCAAATAACAAAAAATTTATGAATTTTATGAACAGAGCTATGTCCCTAATATACATAGAAAATAATAGTGGTCCTAAAATAGACCCTTGAGGGACCCCAGAATTTATGATGTAAGGTTTAGAAGCGACCTGCCGTAAACTACGTTTTGTTTTCTATTAGACAAATAATTATGGAAGAACAAAAGCAGTCGGTATGATAAATCAAATTTTTCAAGTATGATGTACTTCGTTAAAAGCTTTCGCAAAATCATTATACGAAACGTCAACTTGTTCATTGTTGTCCAAAATATTTGAGACGTAATTTGTGAATACCATTAAGTTAGTTGTTGTAGATCTGCCCTCTTTAAATACATGCTGCTGTTTTATGAGAAAAGGTTCAAATTTAAAATAAATATGTTTTTGTTTAAGTTCAAATAATTTGGCTTTTGCCGAAAGAATCGCCGCAGGTCTGTAGTTGGATACACACAATTTGAGATTTTCCATTGGACAGGGAATTTTCCAGAGTTAAGAGAAATACTTAAGATATACAGGGTGTCCGGAAACTCGTAGTACAAGCGGGAAACTGGTGAATCTACATCACATTTGGAGTCGATTTTGTAGTATATTTTTTTTTATTTCAGCTTTCGTTATCGAGTAAATCGAGTTTGAAGTTGATTTTTTTTAATTTTTTTTTTTTTTTTTTTAATCAAATTCTTATAAATTATTACTGAAGATCAAAGTACCCAACTAATTAAAACTATTTGAAAGTAAAACAAATGAAGAAACTCGGATTTGAAGCATTATTTTGAAATCACCCTTCATTTAACCCGGTGTAATCATAAAATATTTCTGCTCTGCAGGGTTAAAACATCTGTTATTCAACCCTAAACACCAGAAAAAACTTTAACCCTAAAATAGCCGAAAAATTTTTTTTTTTGGTTTTTTTTTTTTTTTTTTGAAAATGCTCAAATCAAAAAACTTTATGTTTTTTTGGGTTCCCCATGTGGTGTAGATTCTCCAGTTTCCCGCTTGTACTACGAGTTTCCGGACACCGTGTATAAGAGAGTCAAAATTAATGGCTCGGCACATACTTTCAGGATAATTGTATTTATAAAGTCTGGTATAACAGATTTTTTTGGTTTAAGTTTTTTAATTGCAGCTAGGAAATCAATTTTATTTACACTTAAAATGTCAACATTTTGGGCCAATGATGTGTAATCACCAGGACGCCATGGACTGACTTAAAGTATTCCTTAAATGCTTCCGGGATATCGGCACCTATATGAGTACGTCCATTGCATGAGATTGCTTTAGAAACCCACCATCTTTCCAGATTTCCAGAAAGATTTTGGATCACTCTTGACATTCATTTCGATATTCTTTAAATAATCTCTATAAGCTATATTTATGCAACGTTTGATTTTAGATCTCAAGAACACAAAACATATTCCGATCTCTTACCGATCCTGTGCGCTTGCAGTTTCTGTGATGCTTGTATTTCCTTTTCAAGTTCCCCTATGAATCTCACCACTAAACCATTTAGGGTAAATTCTTTCTGAACTAGGTAAACATTTTCATATGTCAAAAAGGTCATGAATTACACTACACAAATATTCTACGGCTAAATAAACGTAATTTAGTTTCAATAATAATAGTTAAAACAGAAACTAAGAAAAATCAAACTCCACAAAATGTCTAGTGATACATTTATAGATTTATATCTATCATTTGGAGAATTCAGTAATAATTTAAAGCATACAAGATAAAATAACAATACATATTTATTAACAAAATTTAAGTAACAAAAACGTGGAACATTCTTAACAAGCAATTTTGTTTTGATAATATTATTACTTGATTTCTTCGCCAAAATTTGTATCTGGCATAGTATATTTGATATCGTCTTCATAATTTTTATCTGGCATAGTATATTTGAAATCATCTTCATGATATGAACCTGGCATTGTAAATTTGTTATCATCCTCAAATTTTGAACCTGGCGTACCATATTTGATATCTTCTTCGTGATTCGTACCTGGCAATGTGAATTTGATATCATCCTTAAACTTTGTACCTGGCATAGCATTTTCAATATCATCCTCGATATTAGTATGCGGCATGTCGTATTTGATACTGTTTTCAACTTTTAAATCTTTTATTCCCAAGATCTCACTGCCGCGCTCTTCCTTCTTCCCCTGCATCATCTCTTCCATCTGAGCCGAGTTCACGATGGCCGTTTGCTGCAAGTCCAGGCTCTCCACCTGCAGCCGATGGTTGGCGACAGCCTCCCTCCGGCAGGCGCGGTTGGCTTGGTCGATCCGCTCGCACATGGCATCCGACGCCACCGTGTTGCCGGTCAGGTAGGATATCTCGGCGGCCACCGTTGCCAGCTTTTCTGCGTACTCCATGTAACCTAAAAAAATACAATTTGTAAACTGTTTTTCAATATTTCGTCTGAAATATGTAGAGTTAACATTGTCACTGTATAGCTTTGTTAAATGTTACCTACTGTAGCAAATTATCTGTTAAACCCATAGAAATAGAAACAAGGGATATAGACCATGAACCATTATTAGTATGAAACCGTGCGTACAAGCGTGTCGCCAAAATTGTTCATCCATACTATTTCGGATCGCATATATGCACAGCGGGGCCCCGCCTTTGTTTTAACCAACCGTTTTCGAAGCCGCTTGGATAATTGTGCAGTTTGGTAGTAGCTCGGCACCTTCCATGCCATCTTATCCCCTTTGTTTCTATTATCAATGGCTAAACCGAAGAAAAAATTTATTAAATTTGAATAATTAAAATATAATTTTATAATCAAATCAATATTATTCCATTATTTATGAGAACTGGTGTGCATATGTAGATTTTACCAATGCAATGTATCACAGTGAAAAATGATCATTTCCTTATTAAATTACTACTCACTTCATGGTAGGTTCAGACAGAAAAGGGCCCCAGAAGAACAGTATTATTATTTCGACATAAAAAGCTTGCCAGTTCTCGTAAAGAATAGAATTCAGTACAATAATTTTTTAAATCTTCTACATAACACCTCTATTTCTTAAATGAATAGGTAGGGAAACCATACCGGCGTCTAGATGCAAATTTTTTCTTTTAAATATTGCCTTAAAAATAGGGGTATAAAGGAAATCAACGGGCCACAATGATCTGGATGTGTTGTGTTCAACGTAAATTAAATGATGTGTATTTTCTAATGAATTGGCTGGACTTGGAGTTAGTGGATATTTGTGTAATGTAGAAGTACATTTATATTGTAGATTATAGATTCTCTCGCTATAAATAAATAAAATCTTGAAGTGAAGAAGACGGGTCTCGCGCCAAAATAGCGATGAGTCTGTGAGAAAATATGTTTTATACTTTTTTTAATATACTGTAGAATGTAAGCTTAGAGCTTTGTAATTATAACATTTTATTGATATTAACAATATTGGCATAAAAATATAAATGTATAATATTCAAGAGGAAAACCCAAGCAATTATTTTAATAGATGATGTTTGGCATTTATGTACATTGGGTCCAAAAAATATCTTAACACAAAAGCAAAATTTTCATTTTATAATTTTACATCTGCTATTTTGAAAATGTCTTTGAAGATCGAAACAGCCGAAAATCTCCATTTTTTTATTAAAAAACTTGAAATATAAAAAAATGGTGTTCTTTAAATTAAACACAAATACCATCAATAAAATATGAAATACTGTTATGATAATTTATATCTTTGTGATATAACATTAAAAAAAGTGGAAGAAAACGCAAAACCCCACAAACTCCGGGGCTTTAACTAATATCACCGCTTATTGTTAATTGACGCCAACCAATCTCCACAAGTTTCGAGTGGTTTTTACCACTGAAATCAGAATAAATCTGCAGCAAAATCTATGTACCATTTCGATGGCTGGAGGCAAACCACGTGACAACCTATTTGGCACCATTTCTTGAATAAATCTTATTGTCGTATGTTGACTAGAGCTATTTTAATAACACAGCAATTGTGGTTTCCTGTGCGTTCAAATGTTGTAAAAATGTGGTAAAGAGAATAATCACAAATATTTCATTACATTCCACAGGTTAGTCTTATTTTACTTCATTTTAAGCTTTTTCGTAACAACATATTAAGTTTTTGTAAACAAGCCACAAACTCTTTTCACCCGATCTGAGATTTAAAATTACAGCTAGGAATTTGTGCACCATTATAAAAAGAATGTCTTGTTCGTAAGCAGATTTCATTTTCGAAGACTAAAATACTAGTACTGCAATGCGAGGTGCCTGCAGACTGAATGATTAATTTATTCGCAAATCACTTCCACCCCCTGCCCCCAATGTTGGTTGTTCTGTTTGTTTGGTTTATTCCCCTCACCCATAAGGGCAGCTCTGCTATATTCATTACTCTGTGGGTGTTTACAAAAAAAACATTTATTTTTAAGTCTTTAAAGTTATCCTACAATTAGAAGAAATAATTTATAGAATTTTAAACCCCAGCTAAAACATATTGAATACAAGATAGGCACTACTTGCCAAAAAAAACTGAAGCTGAGATATAGGGGATTTAACGAAGAAACCAAATTTTGCACCTCAATAACAGTTGAAATTAATGGTATTCGGTGACTATTTTAAAACATGCTAGCTCTTGCGCACAGAGTCATCTTTCGGCGTGTGTAGATATTGCAATAATTTATTTAGGTTATTGGCGTTGGCACAAAGAACATTTCTGCACATTTTTTTTGGTACTTGTGCCTTACATCATGTATTCATATTATCAAATCGGCTATGATATTTTCTCTTATCGATTGAATTGAAAAATAACTGCTACTGTTCAGGAGTTTTTTGGGCCCATCTGTATTTCGTTATTGTTTGTGCGTTGTTAAGATTGAGATAATTTAGGATTCTTTATTTTCATTATTTATATTATTATTTCACTAGCACTTAAGTAGGTCTTAATCATTATTATAATATAAGTTTAGCAAAATTATACACTTTTCGACAAAGTTTTATGTGATAAATGAGGATATTTTAGTAACACTGGAAAACAATGAAAATAGATGTCATTTGAAAAAAAAAAACTGAACTACTACTTGAAAAAAAATATCTGGATTTAATTTAGGAAGTACATATTATATTTTGGGACCTACATTATTATTGTGTGTATTTAAAATTAGAAAATATTTTCTTTGATTATTATATTATTTATCTCATTAATTGTTATTAATTCAATTTCAACTCAATATTGTAGACCATGTAATAGAAAATGGTATATTTCAGATTTTATTTGATTTATTGATAAAAAAAGTCACAAATAATTATTTTAAATGTATACATAGTTAATAAATAAATTTTAATTAAACTCTGACCACTGTAAATTTGCCAGTGGATCTGTACACCACAGGCTGTTTTAGTACTAAAATATATTGAATATTTAAACAAGTGTAGTTTTTGATTTTACCAAGAAATTTTTTTGGCAAGTTTACGGTGGTCTGAGTATATCCTGTATTTTATATAAACTCCCAACATTATTACATTATATTTTTTATTTGTATTGCCCTTTTTCATGAAATTATTAAATGTGGCATGGATTGCAAAGAAAACTATATTATATAATTCAACAAATATTCCGATTGAATTTCTGAGCCCTGATGAAATTTTACTCTCGTTTTTTCCTGTTGTCAGGTTGGAAAAATGAATTATTTAAGCGAAATATAAACATATTCTCATACCAGTAAAGTTAAAGGTTTTTTAATGCAATTTGTGTGAATTTATTTTAACCATTATATTATTTTATTATATTTAAAAATAAACATTATAAAATGTCCGTAAGGTAAGAATTATAATGCAGATCATTATCGAATACAGAAATTAAATTATCTATAGAAAAACTTTCCGATCTGAACCATTACGCTATTGAGGCAACATCCTGTTGAATAATCAATAGTTACTTTAAATACATACATATTTAATGATTAATACAGTTTCATTTTTTAACCAATTTATTATTATTAATTTATTTTTTAATGATTAATTATTATTTATTTTATCGAACATTAATTATTATTATCATTGTTTAAAAAAAATAAATCATAGATTTTGTATACACCACTTTATTGTAGCTTGGCTTAAGCATAAAATGGAGTTGCATATATATACAGGGTGTCCGGAAACTCGTAGTACAAGCGGGAAACTGGTGAATCTACATCACATTTGGAGTCGATTTTGTAGTATATTTTTTTTTTATTTGAGCTTTCGTTATCGAGTAAATCGAGTTTGAAGTTGATTTTTTTTTTTTTTTTTTTTTTAATCAAATTCTTATAAATTATTACTGAAGATCAAAGTACCCAACTAATTAAAACTATTTGAAAGTAAAACAAATGAAGAAACTCGGATTTGAAGCATTATTTTGAAATCACCCTTCATTTAACCCGGTGTAATCATAAAATATTTCTGCTCTGCAGGGTTAAAACATCTGTTACTCAACCCTAAACACCAGAAAAAACTTTAACCCTAAAATAGCCGAAAAATATTTTTTTTTGGTTTTTTTTTTTTTTTTTTTGAAAATGCTCAAATCAAAAAACTTTGTTTTTTTGGGTTCCCCATGTGGTGTAGATTCTCCAGTTTCACGCTTGTACTACGAGTTTCCGGACACCGTGTATATCTTATTAAGTTTTTTATGTTGCTTCTAATTTTCTATAATAACCATTTCTAATAAAACAATTATTACAGCGAACACAGTACTTGCCCAGATGTATTGCTTGCGTACAACATGTTTCCAACTCACTATGCGACTTCAGAAACGAAAATTTCAGTGAAAATGGAAAAGTTCATTTATAAAATAATTTAACACAATTTTGTTTTTTAAATAATTGTAAAAACTTTTCAAATATTCAAATGCGATGATCATATATGCTTTTTGCTACTTTCTCGCTCATAACTATAAGAATAGTAGTCCTAGTGAGAGGTCATGTGTACGTCATCGACGATTGTCCTCTTTCTTTTCACACATGTTGTATGAAAACGAAAAAGACAGAAGATACCAGAACGATGATGTCATCTACAACCTCTCTTGATGACTACTTTAAGCAAGACAAAAGGCTGTTTCTCAGTGAGGAAGTGTATACACAAGCACCGATACACACAATCTTAAGTTTGTGTTGTTTGGGTCAACTCTAATAGCGAGACCTTTAATTTTTCTGCAATATTGAAGACAGTACAATAGGCACTGATTTAAAAAAATTCAAAACTTTACCTACAATAATTTAATTCTATCTAACATGAAACACAATAATTAATAATATTTGGGTGTGATTATTTTCATTTTATTATATTTCTTAAAGTTTTTCTTAAATATTAATTAATTATGTTTAATTTTTGCATTCTAGTATTATAATGTATTTAGTTGTTGTGAAATACAATACATAAAAACATGCAATGTTTTCTAAGACTTGTGTAATATTATAGTGTATTTCATAACAGTTAAAAAAATATATATATATTTAAAAACTATTCAATGAATGTGTCATCAATGTGAATACATAACTGAAGGAATAAAATCTGATTTTCCCAAAGCAGGGGAAAAGTGGTTCTAAAATTAACATAGTATCATAGCAAATCTCAAATGAGTTTTTTGTCTCCTGGAATGTGGAAAAATATGACTCGTATAGATGTATTCGCATTGATGATGTGATAAGTATGAGTTTTCTTTTAAATTCAGTAAACATTACGAAGCAAATCCAGTTTTTTTATTTTTTATTAAAATCTTATTGTGTATTTTCGATAATTAATAAAACTAATTATTGACACGCTTACCATTTAGCATTGGAATAAAATTTGATTTCAGACTAGACCAAAGAAAATAGTTGCATGAACATATATTTTTTTTATACATAATAATATGGCATTACTGAACCAAAATCACTGACTTTATTAACATATTTGTAAAGGTCGACCCAAGTAACAACGCTGAATTTGAAATTTTATTATGTACATTTTGAATAAAGGTTGTCTTTGCCCGAATTACAGTTGACCCCAGCTCTTACATCCTAATTGGTCGTTATTCTAGCCACCATAAATCCAACCCGTGTTTCGCACACTATCAATGTCATATACTGATTTGTTTTTGGGGTATTATGCCGTGTTGTGCTGCCTCCTTCCTTTGCTGTCCAAAACGTTGCCTAAAGAAAGAGGTAGCGCAACACGGCATAATACCCCAAAAACAAATCACTATAATACTTTTGGCCATCAGAATCTCAAATCACAATGTCATAAATTGGGACAATAAATTGAGAAATTGCATTTAACAGTACAAACTTCACCATTAAAATGAATAAAAATAAATGTTAATACGCATCAGAATTGAAACGTTTGATGGTATTAACCTTGTTTGGTGATCAGATCTACACATGGCGTCCGGAAACTCGTGGTACAATTTCAAGTAAATCGAGTCCCGAGTTCGAATTTTTTTTTATCAGCTATCAGCTGTTTAATGTATTTTAAAATGCATCAATGCATTTTAAACCCTTTAGTTGCAGAAAAAAAAAGTAATGGCATTTGTTGATTTATATGAATTTAATACTTATTTTTAAGCAATAATCTTTTTCACTGGAGTTCCTTATTGGAGTGCCAATCCCAATAGCTGCGGGTAGTACTCATAGGTTAGGAATACACAGACTGCTACAAGCAGTCGATTTGGATAGCTTCAAGCAGTTACTCCTAAATACACGGCAGTCAGAGCATGTCGAAAGAGCTTGAGAACTGCAGATTGCTATGCAGTCTCTGTTTGTAGCTGTCGATACCGTGTATTCCCAGCCTATGGTGGGGTTCATAAAATATATACATTAACGTGAGGGGTCTGCTGTAAATAATTTTTTTCGATAATTACAATTTTTTAATAATCTTTGTCTCCATTTTTCAAGTTAACTTTTGCAATCTCTGCCTTTCATGAAACACAATTTTTTTTTAAAATTATGTCAGCGATGGTTACCTGTTATTTTGTCGTAATTTTTTTAACATTCAGATGAGTTAGTATAAATATACTAATATCACTTATGTATATAATAAACATTGTGTAGAAGTATGTGTAACGGGAGGTACGACATTGTGTGAATGTATTGTTTGTTGGAAATGTGGAATATTAATATAATTATTAATGGTTTCGTTTAAAGCTTATGAAAGGGGACATTAGCATTCTATCCTCATAAACTATTTTTAGATATTGGAAGTCTATTACAATTTTTTTATTCATTCTATGTACCACAAATAATATTATGTACATATTATGTAGTTTTCTTTAATGAAATAAATGGAAAAAATAAACAATGTCTTTTAATTTACAAGTAATTAATTTAATTTATAAGTATCACAAATGTTTTTTTATTTCATGTGAAAACCTCACAAAAATTCTCCTTTCTGTACAGTTTATTAAACCCAGGGGAGCTATACTGCCACCCGTTCGTTGGGCGGCTCCGTGAGGGGGTTTAAGGAAAGGTCTGAAGCAAGAAAACTGTCAATGAAATGTTTCGTTGAATATTTTAAAAATTATTTACCTATCACTAGCAGAATCAACTTTACGGTATGGTTTAACTACTTGGGGTGACTCTTGTAAAACTAATTTAAACCACCTGCAATCAGTACAAAATTCTATGGTTAAGGCGAAATAGGTAGACTTGACCTGAAATTTGTCATTTTTGAGGCCAGTTTTAGACGTATGGACACTTTTCTAGAGAAAAACACAAATTGATTTCGAAAGATCGTTATTTTATCTATTAAAGTAAGATGTTAAATTTTGAAAAATAATATTATTTTCATACCATAATAAAGTGTTACCGTTGGACGATGCGCAGATTTGTTGCATTTTCAAAGGCGAAGTTGTATTATACAACAAATATTTCAAATCATATAATAATACAGTATAAACAATCAATAAATTATCTATCATATGTATGTATAAGAATTTTGTTTTTATTTCAAATAAAATTACTAATAAATAAATACGAGGACGCGTTTTGTGACGAAAATCCCTCAATTTGACTATTTATTTATGACCTTACAAATTGGTATAGTTGAGATTTTTTTACAAAAATAATTTACCATGATATTATTGAAATATTAAAAATAATTTATGACCAAGAAATATATTCTTAAAGTATATAATAGTAATTAATTTCGATTCGCGTTTATTGTTTGTTCGTTGTTTCTGATTACCACGGCGCAAGCCGAAATTTTATCATTCCCCGCTGCGACAGGGCGGCGAGCGGACGTCTATTTCACGCCAGTCTACTTGATAACATTTTAACGAAATTCCTCGTTTAAAAATGGGGAGAAAAATACTATCGGACAAAAGTTTTATAAGAAAACAAAAATTTCGTCATCAAAAACGTACATGGGAGAAATATTTGCAGAAAAAAAGGGAACTAGTCATATTTAATTATCCTTGTACATTGTACGTACTCTATATGCTACAGGGTCGTTCAAACGAATCAGTCAGAATACGCATATATTTTTTATAACATTTAGCGATAATTTTGTGTTGTTTAATTTTCAGGGAAAATAATCACCTACCGACGAATGATTGTGATTCTGAAGCAAATATTGTCTCTAAAATTCCGTCGGTATGTGTAATTTACATTAATAATATTATTATTTTATTATGTAAATAGGTAATACCTACAATATATTGTGAATCATGGATATTATGGTGACCGAAACCGTCAATATCGGGGTATTTATAAACTAGCAATTATTCCCGGCGTTACGCGAGTTACACGCACAAAACCATACCCTTGTATACATGGTGTCGGGAAACGCGTAGTATATTACTGTGACCGATTTAACTCTAATTACCGCGGTAATTATAAACAAGCATTTACTTCCCGGTGTTGCGCGATTTACGCGTATGCAACATTACCACGTGTACACGGTGTCGGGAAACTCGTGGTGAAATTACGGTGACTGAAACCGTGAATATCGCGGTAATTATAAAATATCAATAATTCCCGGTATTACTTATACTTCCCCACCTTCCTCTTTCCCTTCCCCACTTACCTTCAGCCTCACAACATCCCCCAATTGGGGATGCCATAGTCTCACTGGCTCCAGACGGGAGCAGTTGGGACTCTTGTGAGGTATTCACTATAAAAAATAAAAAAAAAATTACGCGAGTTACACGCACAAAACCATACCCTTGTATACCAGCGCCCTTGAGGTGATTTTGCACAAAAACGGCGCTATACAAGTCATCCAATTATTATTATTATTATTATTATGGTGTCGGGAAATGCATGGTATATTACGGTGACCGATTCAACTGTAATTACCGCGATAATCATAAACCATAATTTACTACCCGGCGTTGCGCGAGCAACACGTATGCAACAGTACCTTGTACACACGGTGTCGGGTAACTCATGGTAAAATGTTTCCAGTCATGGATTCAACGTTGGGATAAGTATATCTCTAGTCAAGCACAGTACTTCGAAGGAGATTAATTCCATTTCCATGTAAACTTATTTGCAATAAAATTTTCTTAGTTACACATTAAGCTGTACAATTTCTGTTTCGAAATCTTCCTCATATAAATATATTTAACTGGCTACAAAAGAGCAGGAAATGCCGCATTTTAGTCTATGCGTATATGATTCCTGTCAAAATAACGGTTTTGATTCGTGATGTGCGATTCAAATCATGTTTTTGTTAATAATTTCTATTCTATTGTCCAATTCCCTATTACATTGGTATAATTCAACATATTTAGTATTTTTAGTGTTACTTTTTGTCAGTTTCATAATGTCATATTGTGAATTGAGCTTCTTGTTTTAGAAGAAAAAAACGAGGTTATTTTGATATACTTACTTTAAGTATTAGAAATAAAACTTACTGGTAATACCTATCTTACAAACGGATGAATATGTAAGACGAGAGATTTTTACAATCAAACTTAATGTTAATCACTTTTGTAAAACCTATGTAAAATAAAATTTAAAAAAAAACAAGTGAATAAAAATATTTGAAAAATTTAAAAAAAATGTTTATTCAAATACCTACCTATTTTGTACCTACTATGTCAACGCACTGCATTTGTATTTATTTATGTTTACGCACTCCGACGTATAATTTACAAATATGTATGAAACTACTTATTAGGAAGAAAGCTACAACCGAAAATTCAAACACAATAATTGTTATTTCATCGGAACCATGCTGTAGGTTTCGACCGCCGTGCGGAGTGTACGGCTGGCAGTGGAATGAATATGGTATTTCTGTCTCGTTCTAAAAAACGTCCGATCGCGAGACTGTCTTTTGACGAAATTCGAATTCTCGGTCGCTGGTTAATACGCCTTAAGTTATTAGCTCAAAAACATATTTTTTCACAGAGGCGAAACATATCATTGTTGTATCGGAATTTAATAATATTACCGGTGCAGGCCTTATTATGGTACAAAATATTGATTCAACATATATCTGAGTCTGATTATAAAAGGAAAGTGGAACATGAATATAATACAAGGTTTACAAAGAATGAAGGAATGCTTGTTCCAAAATATAATAATAAATACGGACGGCGAACCCTAGAATTTAACGTGCCAAAAATGCTTAACATGTTACCCATTAATATAAAAAATTGTGATTCTACAAATAGATTGAGATATATGCTGAAACAATGGTTACTAAATAGAGATAGTTTATATTAATTTAGGTGTGTTAATTGTATAGTTATAGTAACAATATTATGTGTGTATGTATGTAATTGATCATTAACATCCTGTTGACAAACTGCTTTATTGCAGTTTAACGGGATTGTAGCTTGAAAAGCTATAAAAAAAAATGCGGATCTTAAAGAGGATTCCATGATGCTAGGTCCCCTGACAGTTGATCCCAGACAATTGATCCCCAGGAGAGATGATCTCATGAGCAGTTCTGTTGACCCTCAGAGAATTATTTCTGTTGGACCCCCTCCCGCATGTTATGTTTTGTTATTCGGTAGTTTATATTCAGATGGGCTATGTCCGGTTAAAAAGGTAGGTAGTAACTAATATCTGAATGTTACTGGAAAGGGCAAAAGCAGCATTAACCCACCAATGGTGATGCAGTAGTGATGATCATTGACTTAAATAGTTGGTGACACCGGTTTCTAGGACCGTGATTTTCAAGTAAATTTTTTTCCAATGTAAATTTGTTCTGGAGGTGGGATGATATCCATGTTTACATGTAGTTTCTTGACAGCGAGGAATGCCCTACAATTAATATTTATTTTGTTTTATGGGTGATCCATCTTCTTTTAGATCGTTTTTTACGCTTATAATAAAGATAAAAATATTGTCCTCATGGCTTGAGTCACGTGACATCGCATTATCTCCACGGCTTTACGTGAAAAAAATTTCAGTATAATTCGAGTAGAACCGTGTACGAAATGCAGCTTTAAAGAGTATGTAACATATCAGTAGGCAACTTGTGGTTGCATCGCAGTCACATAGCTTATAAGTTTCTCTGTATACGAAGGCCCTTACTTGTAAGTTGGTGCAGGTTATGTTTGAGATCTGTGAGGCGTCCTCTGACATCCACCAGCCTCTCCCAGTGCTCAGTAGGTGTGCCCATATCTCCCCATTCCATGGCTTGCTTCATTAGGGCAATCTCCAGACTTAGAGATTCACGTAACCTAGAATAAAGGAAAATGAAGAAAATATCAGAAAAAGACACAGAAAATAAAAAGGTAGCGGACCTAACTGGGACTCGAACCCAATACCTTTAGTCTTACTAGGACTGGCATCTCTTCCAATTGAGCTATTGCTACCTCATTACATTCTGTCATTCTTATCAATCTCATACTTTAATTTTTATATTACATACTAACATTATTCTTTTGCCATATATCCCATATTTTTTGACTGCCATCTTCTTTGGTGTAATTGCAAAGTTCTACCTGAATTATTTACAATCTAGATAGTGTCTTGAATATCTATCTGATTTAATTTATAAGGGACATCTGTTAATTTTTTTAGAAGTCTAGATTGAATATTCAATTTTATAAGGGATAAATTGTAGAAGCAAACCTAATTGTAATATTTCATTATAGAAGATAATAAAAGCAACAATTGTTGATATTGCTAAATATTTCCCTAACCGCCTCACTTTTAATAGGCACATATCATGGAAATTACACTTCATTTCGACTTAATTACTACAAGAAACAACAATTTACACCGGGATAGATGGTAAAAGATGCATTATAACTCCATTTTTATTCAATCAAAGTTCAAAATTTACCTTATAAAACAATCGCTTTGCTGCCATTTTGGACTCTTTTGTATGGAGTGACACCTGCCTAAATTTTGTTTCAATCTAAATACATATAAATATTTGTTTATTGTAGTTATTTTTGAAATAAAGTGTAATTTCTATGACTTGTTGCATAGCTTTTATCAAATGTAATTTTATTCTTATTTTTTATGTTTCAAAGTATTTGTCAAATTAAAATTATACTACCAACCATGTAAAAGCCCTCTGGGCGTTAAATAAAAAAATAAAATAATCTTTGCCTAAAAGTGCGGCGGTTAAATATAATACATCAATGGGATTAAGAGAGGATTCTTAAGAAAATCAGCTTCTTTGTAAACTCTTGTATCGCGACTTGTCAACACGGCTTTATCTCCGGCAGATCAACTTTGACTAACATAACATTATATGAAAATTTTATTTCCAATGCACTTGCCAACAAACAACAAGTTGATTCTATATATACCGACTTCAGTAAGGCGTTTGATAAGGTCTGTCATAAAATCCTCATTAATAAACTTTTGAAACTCGGCATTAATGGAAACCTTTTATCTTGGTTTAAGAGTTACCTACTTAGGCGTCAGTTAACTGTCTGTATTAATGATCACTTATCCTACATGTTCGAAGCTACCAGTGGCGTACCCCAGGGTTCGCATCTTGGTCCTTTACTTTTTAATTTATTCATTAACGACGTAACAAACATATTCATCCGTGTTCTCATTCTAATGTTCGCTGATGATATGAAGATATATAGAATTATTGACAATATCGAGGACTGTCTAACACTTCAATCTAATATTAATAGCTTTTACGATTGGTGTCTTAAAAACAAATTAACTCTTAATGTAAAAAAATGTCAACTTATGAGATTCCACAGAAAAAAAAACCCATTTTTGTTCACCTACTTTCTCAATAATCACACCTTATTATCTGTGGATGAAATAAGAGACCTTGGTATAACATTTGACACTAAATTAACATTCATTAAACACATTAATAATATAACCAGTAAAGCAATGCAAATGTTAGGATTTGTCTTACGGATTTCAAAGGATTTAAAAAATTTAAAAACTGTCAAATTACTTTACACTTCACTTGTTAGAAGCCAACTAGAATTTAACACCACCATTTGGAGTCCTTACTACAGTGTACATGAGAATTCCCTTGAGCGAGTCCAACATAAATTTTTACGTTATATTAATTTTAAATTGGGAATATTCGTCGAAAACATTAATTACCCCTCTCTGTTACAATTATTGGGACTCGATACATTAAAAGAAAGAAGAATTTGTTTTGACCTATTTTATTCATTTAAAATCGTTACCAACCTGTTGAACTCCCCTGAACTTCTTTCGTTAATATGTTTCCATGTACCTAGTCGATCAGTTCGTTTCAAATTACCCTATCATTGCAACAATACAGGATCTAACGCTGAACTCAATTCCATAATAAATCGCCTACATGTACTTGGTAATAAATATGTTTTGGATGAATCTATAAACATTACTATCTTAACCTCATACAAACACTATTTAATTAAAACTGTATGTCAGCGCTTCTCAGATTGATTATAATCAAATATAGTTTTAAAATATTAATTTATCCGTGATTTATTGTATATGAATTGTTTATATATTTATATATATATATGTATATATATATTGTTGTATTGTATTTATAATAACTATTTCTATTGTTCTCTTTTATGTATTTTATATTTATATTTTTTTTATCTATGTATATTCTGTATTAATATGTAAAACAAATGTTATTTTTTTGTAAAAGCCGCTATAATCGGCGTTAATAAATAATAAATAAATAAATAAATAATAAATAAATAAATAAATAATAAATAAATAAATAAATAAATTAACTTCTTCGATAAATAAATATTGCAATGCGGTTTATATAAGTTTCTGTAAATAATCCCCAAGAAAATAGAATAAAAGGCATTATAGGGGTTTTATTTTAAGGACTTGGAGTATCAACTCTCTTTTAGAAAGATGACTATGTAAGGAGCTGGAAGTGAGGAAGAATGGGAGGCAGCCAACCACCAAACAGGCTTCTCTATAATAAGTCTGCATGACATCTGAGTGTTGGGACGATTACGCTTATGTGGCTGGACGATAAGGAGGTGATAAACCACATCCAGGCATAAGGAACTCTAGGGAGACAGTAGAAGTGCGTTTCTTAGAGGCGACCAGGACCAAGTGTGATAGCGCTGTTAATGTAACATTAATGAAAATCGTCTATAAATTAGAAAACTTACCTTTGACTAGTGTCCTGTATTGCAACCAAAGTTATAGTCAATAGTTGACTGGCAGAATTTATATTAACAGTACAAGATTGCTTTATGAGGAATTCATGTTCTAAGCTTTCTGCATCCCAGTTAAAATTATATGGAGTAGTTTCACACTTGGCAATAGTGAAGGCAATAGCAGGAAGACTGATGCAGCGAATGGCATAACATGATTTATTTGGCAGTCTTAAATGCCGTTTGAAAATGTTCACAACCGGTGACGAAATTTTGAAGAATGTTCGGAAAGCCATCGCGATCTTATTGCATACTGGTTTGAAATTTTATAAATGTTAGCATTTGTTTGAATTATTTTAAGTTATGGTTTAAAGATTGGTTGATAACATTATTCAAAATTTCAGCTTTTCCGAAATGAACATTCAAAATACGAAGTGTCAAACATTTTAGGTTAAACTTCATAGACAATAATGGACAATAATCATATCATTTTGACAGCAAATGATAAGCTCCAGACTGTAGCTTTACTCCTAAAATATTAATTTATGTTAACCCCTTTGGCAATATTGGGAGACATTCTTTACCGACAACAAACACAACTGTATAATTTTTTTGTGCGAGCCAAAAAAAATACGGTTGTGTTTGTTGAGCCTGACATGGTTTCATAAAATTTATGCTAACTCATTTTGTTTTATGGTGAGAAACATGATTTAAACAGTGTAAAAAGAGCGAGAATAATGCATATTCAGTTTGTGTTAAAAAATTACAATGGCTCCCGAAAAATAAAATAATTCTAAGAAACATGCATTTGAAAAATGTTTCTCAAGATGTGCAAATTTTTAAATAAATATTTTATTACTAAGACACGGCAAAGCTGGAACAAAACCAGTGCCGTATTCAAGGAAAATAATAACTTAATTTTTAAACACAAAAAGCGCCTACTTAAAACACTTATTTTTAGATCGCTTCCCAGCTTTAGCATGCGAGGAGTCAAGTATGTTGTTGTCAACAAAAAAACTTTTGTGACTTATTATAAATGAATGAGTTTTCTTGAAGCAGTCAATATTTTATCTCGACGGCCTCCGTGGTCGATGGGTAAGGCTCTCGACTAGCAATACGAAGGTCGCGTGTTGGTTGTGCTATTTCACATTTTATTCATTTAAAATAATGTACAGTATGGGCCGCGACACGTTCCAGAGTCGACGATACTCTCATATCGCCTTGGTGTAAGACCACCATTCAGAATTGTAACGTTGCATGAAACAGCTTTGCCCGTTTGTGGTGATCAGATCTGAAGAGCCAGATATTATACTATGATACAAAAATATACAGGGTGTCCGGGGGTAAAGTGCACAAACTTCGGGAAGTGATTCTACATGGTTGTAAAAGTAAAAAAGTTAAATAATTTTTTCGAAATTTCATTGTTTTTTTGTCAATTGAATAATATTATTTTTCCATACAAAAAATTCAACTTCTTTATCTGAAAACTACTTTAAAAAGTTGGATTTTCAAAAAAAGTTATCCATCTTTACACTTACACTATCATGTAGTATTTCCTCCCGAAGTTTGTGCACTTTACCCCGGAAACTTGTATATAAAACATTTAAATAAATAATAATAATAATAAAATAAAATAACTTGTACATACATCTCAAAAAGGGTTCTGTGTGTGCAGTTTACGAATGTAATAATTACAAACAACAAAAACACTCCAACTAGTTTTTCAGGATGCCACAAAAGCAGTAAGTTCGTATGTAGGTTACCTAATTTTTTCGCTTCTATAATTTATTAACGTAAATTTTAAATACATTTCATACAAAAACCAATAAAATGTATAAAAAGAAAAAAAAAAACCAAGGCACATAACTTATAACACCGGTAGGAGGCGCTAGTGTATCATGCTGCCATCAGAATGTATGGGAAATATCAGAAGTCGGGAGTATTATTAATAATATAGGGTATTTGGTATTATTGCTGATAAACTGCTTTGGCAGTTTAGGGGATGCTTATATTAAAGGATATTGAAGTAATGAGCGGAGAATAATTTAAACTAAAACGATTTACGCGTAAGACATAGAATTAAAAATTTGAGATTTATTTTAAAAATAGGGCCCAAAACAAAGATATGACACAGGAGTTTACCACTACTTTTGATAAAAATTAGGTAGCGCTCTGTAATTTTTTTTAAATTTCCAAGTAACGCAATATTATTATTTGCACAATGACAATGGTTGTTTGGCTGCAAGAAATTTGAGTTGTTTCAACAAAAATCTATGAGACGTTTGAATAATTTAAAGAGTTAGAATTGGTTAGTCGGGAAACGCGACCGGCCCGCGCTGGCGGCCATATAAGGCGGCGCCGGGAATAGAATGGCGTCGTGACAGTACCGGCGTTTTCCCGCGCGCGCGCTTTCCAATGCCCAGTGCGCTTTTACTGACAACACTGCCACCGGAGTGACTGTTCACAATTCGGCTTTCTCACACATGTCCGCAAACATAAATAATTTCTTTTCAACGGTAAATCAGAAATCGACATTTTTGGCTATTGGAGGTGTCGCTACTGAGGATATTGTTGATACAAGACATTTACGGATTGAAAAAAATTAATGAGTTCGATAATTACTTAGCTCATATTTTGGTCGCCCACTACTATTGATAATACATCAATCAAATTGCCATATATTTAAAACTAACATGATTAGGTACCTACTACGATAAACAGTAATTATTTGGGATCGCTGGGTACGCTTAAAACGATTTGAAAAAAACTTTGATTCACCTTAATTACTATAAAAGGCAATTATCTGCATTTGGTAAATTTTAATTTTCTAATTTTCAATTAAGTAAAATTAATATTAGCCATCGTTGTATGGGATGACGACCATTTACAATAATTTAATTAAGGGTGGCCAGCAATCCCGACTATTTACCCAATAAATAAACTAGGATATTTACATAAAAACAATTTACATAAAAACATAACACATCTGCCCTGATGATGGACACTGCAATGCTGTCCAAAACGTTGGCTAAAGAAGGAGTTAGCGCAACACGGCATAACACCCCAAAAACAAATAACAAAAAACTAGGATATTTACATTATATTTAGATGAGAAATTCAACTTTTTTACCTCCTATTGACCTCTAATTCTCCCAATGCTTTAACTAAAACTATCGAATCCGGTCTAATCGTAGGCGCAACGCTTATAGAGCTCTAATAGTGGAACACGTTTCATCGAGATATTAGTACACAGTAGCGCCTCTAATTGTGTATCTCTATGGAAATTTACAGACATTAGTTTTTTTGTTTTTGTTTCAATTAGCTTAAAAATATAACATTTGAAAGCCTCATAACCGATTTTATAAATTAAAAATTGTGAAATAAATTGCTTTCATTGCGAGCTTTATTTAAAAGTCTAATAAAGTCCACTAGTATTAGGTAGCCACACTGAAAATGACATTGCATGTGCGGTTTTATTTTTGTGAAAAATCATATTATGTAGATAAATCAAATACCTACATCTGGATACAATCAACATTGCCTTTAAAAATGCAGTCAAAATATTTTTTTAACTTGTGTAGAAGAGTTACGTCATTCATATTCAAAAATATTAAAGAAAAATTCTGGTAGATTAGGTTTCAACATTTATTTGTCATACCCAGAAATATTGTTTTTTATAAGTAGGTACCTACCAAAAAACGCTTTATGAAATAGTCTGTGTTGATAAAATGGCGACGAATATAACATTTCTCAATGAATGCGTCCATTCAGCGGGTTTAAGCTTCTAAGTTATAAAATTTATATTCATCCCGCAACAGATGCACCGTTTGACGGTTGTAATACTAAACTACAAGGTGCCAAGATTTTAAAATTTGCATTATCGTCTGAAATAACTAGTAATATTTTTGTAGTTATTGTTTTTGTTAAGACACCAGCAATATGCGCTTTCTTTAACGAGCCAAGACGCTGTTTACATGTTTAAGACATTAAATATGCACACATGTTCCATCTATCGCCGATGCGGAAAACTAATGTACGGAAAACTGTCATGGCGGCGTCATCTCTACGCTGTCATTTCGTAACAAACACGTTATTATTATACATCTCTGTCAGTGTCGCGACACTGGAAACCCAAAAATAACCAGACATATTGGCCAGCCAAAGATAACGTATAGCATTTAATAGCCATGATTGATTAATTTGACACGAGCATTGAGCAAATAGCAGACGCTGAACGAAACCTTGACTAAATTTTCACAGAAAAACTCAAACGCATTCAGAACGACCTCTAAATAAACACATTTTTATATTATTTTTCAACAGGAATAGAACGCTGCTGATTTTTTTACAATTTAAATTAACACAACGTCCTTCTTTTACCGCCATTATTATTGCATTCCGAAGTTTTTCTCAAAGGAATGCAAAAACTGTTCAAAAAATATTTCTTAACAATTTCATAAAGCTTTTCACAGCTTACACAAGCGGTATGATTCATATTTTATTATTGTATAATCCACATTAATCTAGCACTTAAGAGTTGAAAACCGATTGCTAAACAGGATTGATGTGAATATATTCTAATAAGAAAAGTCGTAAATAATTTGATGCGATCCTATTTGCGGATGAAAAATGTTTTTCGAAGAGAAGTCTTCCTATTCATGATCTGTTAATTAATTTTAAAACATCCTGTTTTATCAAGGTTAATTTTCAACAATACTACCAAGAAATTTTACAAATTTTCTTAATAGCATTGTTGATGATGTTTTCTTAATGAGCAAATGATGTTTGAGAATTAATTAACCATGTAATTAATTATTAACCAGATGTAAGAAGCATCTACTTTGTGGTTTGCCATACTATAAATTTTCTTTAAGCCATTTTATTTTAGCATATTGATCGACCGGTTTCGGAAGTAACTACCCTTTTATCATTAGGACATGAGTATTATGGTGATGGAAGGGAACTACGATATATTTTAAAATTAAGTGGTTTAAAAATTGTATTTATACTGTAACTAATTAATTTGGATGTGGGTTTGTGTACCGCCGTTCAGAGAACCGTTAATTGAATAACCAACACCTTTGCCACAGGTCACCCAAGTGTAGGGTTGCCAGATGATAATTTGATAAAGGAGGGCAGATGGGTCTAAAAAGGAGGATTTTCTGTAAAAAAGGAGGACATTCAGAAATTAAACGATTTTTTTTATATTATTTTACTTTATTTTAATCATATTTATCTGAGCTGCCAATTTTGGAAAGAAGTTCTTGTTTTTTTAACAAAAAATTATAAAAATCTTCACATTGTCATGTTTTTGAAGTTGTATTTAGTAAGAATTAAAGATTTAACTGACTGCACACTGATGAATGATGATGAATTATTCAACTTCTCCGAAACAACCCTTTCTTAGTATATTCCTCTCTTTGCTCCACTGATTTATGCGTTATGTGCGCTTATACAAAAATAAAACTCGCAGATCTTGACAGGTTATGAGAAACATTTTAATGTTTTCAACACTTTTGAATTAGATTGTCCACTACTCGTGCAACATCAAATCATAATATGCTTCATCTTCATCTGATTTTGATTTAAGAAATGAAATCAAGTTACGAAATTGATCGTTTAGCTTAACATCGTCAATCTCTACACCTCTGATGTTCAAGAACTCAATGCATGAAACTAAATCATCATTTTCTAGGTTTTCGTTCTCTTTCAGCAATGTCATCCACTCAAAACATTTGAAATCTTCCAAGGGTTTTACCCATTTCATCAAGTAATTTTCACAAGCTTTGTAAACACTTAAAAAATCTCCCGCCACTCCCGCCCGATGTTTAGCAAAAAGGAGGACTTACAGTAGGTAAGGGAGGAAAAAACATGTAAGAAGAGGACATGTCCTCCTTTTGGATACCATCTGGCAACCCTACCCAAGTGACAAGCTACGGTAGGTGATTTAGCAAGGGTGCTCCTGTTCATGGGGTCAGGTTTGTCCAGGTCTTGCGTGGCGGGCCGATTCAGGAGAGGCCAGATAAGGGAGTCCTTTGACCTCTCCAACTGGACTCTTTCGACTCATCGCCTTGTACCGCAGTAAGTAGGATGATTCATACGTCCGTCACTCTTGGACCCACTGATCCTTAGATTATTACCCATCCCTCTTACCCTATTCCTTCCAAGAAATTTCTTCCTTTCTTTAAAAAGACCCTCCTCACCGCATTCCCGATGGTGACATTTTTTTTTTTTTTTTTTTTTTTACAGTAATACCGCACAAGAGTCCCAACTGCTCCCGTCTGGAGCCAGTGAGACTATGGCATCCCCAATTGGGGTATGTTGTGAGGCTGAGGGTATTGGGGAGGGGAGGGAGATGGGGAAGAGGAAGGTGGGGAAGTACCTGGCTATTCAGATTTGGTCACCAAACACGGCTAAAGCCATTTCAAGCAACGTTTCAATTCTGAATGGTGGTCTTACACCAGGGCGATACTGAGAGTATCTTCCACTCTGGAACGTGCCGCAAATATACTATATATTATTTTAAATTAATTAATTGTGAAAAAACACAAATTAATCAAATAAAATTTATTTGCGCACGCCGGGTTCGAACCCGCGACCTTCGGATCTGTAGTCAAAAGCGTATACCACTAGACCACGCCGGCCGTCAATATCCCTGAGGGAAAATATTTTCCCCAGGGCTTCCACAAAAATAGACTTCACCTCACATATCGACATTTTAGACGAAAAATTCACCTCACATATCGACATTTAAGACGACAAATTCACATCACATATCGACATTTTAGACGACAAATTCACCTCACATATCGACATTTTAGACGGAAAATTCACCTCACGTATCGACATTTTAGACGACAAATTCACCTCACATATCGACATTTTAGACGGCAAATTCACCACACATATCGACATTTTAGACGACAAATTCACCTCACATATCAACATTTTAGACGACAAATTCACCTCACATATCGACATTTTAGACGACAAATTCACCTCACATATCAACATTTTAGACGACAAATTCACCTCACATATCGACATTTTAGACGACAAATTCACCTCATATATCGACATTTTAGACGACCAATTCACCTCACATATCAACATTTTAGACGACAAATTCACCTCACCTATCGACATTTTAGACGACAAATTCACCTCACATATCAACATTTTAGACGACAAATTCACCTCACATATCGACATTTTAGACGACAAATTCACCTCATATATCGACATTTTAGACGACAAATTCACCTCACATATCGAAATTTTAGAAGACAAATTCACTTCACATATCGTCATTTTAGACGACAAATACACCTCACATATCGACATTTTAGACGAAAAATTCACCTCACATATCGACATTTTAGAAAACAAATACACCTCATATATATCGACGAGATAGCTGAATGATGTTTTAGCAGAATATTATTGTTTAAGAGCAATTGCATGTATTTTTACCATCTTCTTATTTTTCACTTGTAAATTATGTATTACTAGCTAACGTGTACCCGAGCAACGCCGTAAATGTTTTGAGGTTGGAGGCCTTCTTAATATATACAATTCCGTAGTACATTATTTTGATGTAGGTTTAGCCAGTATTAGTATTAGCAATGTGAGCGTCCGAAAATATTTTGATTACAAAACGTCGGCTTTTCTCTACTTTCTATAATTAAAATATGAATGTATTATATGTATATACAAACCTTCCGGAAGAAATTTTCTAAATATTAATGAAAACTTCATCAAAATCCGTTCCATAGTTTAGAAGAACTAAGCACACAAACATACAAACGCGGAGAGCCACTTTGTTTTATACTATTTAGAGAAGATTTTCATTCCATCTGCAATTTAAAAACGGGTTTCTGATTTCGTTATCTCTTTTCTTATATATTATACACATTTAAATGCAACTATATATCTACCACGTACTACGTTAATTTTTTTTTAAATTTTTGTTAGCTAAACATCAAATAACCCTCGTTGTCTCTGTATCATGCAGTAAATCATGTAAAATATAAAACCACGTAAAAGCTCATCGGGGGATGTTCATAATTAATTAAAAAAACAAAAACAAAATATCCCCTGAAATAGTGAGATTTGTAAGTACATACTTAAATACTTACCTGCTGTTTTCTATTTTATTTAAATTTTTAAATTTCAAATAACGAATTTTATAATTTGACCAAAGAAATGCCACTATTTTAATGATAATTCTTTTTTTCCAACTTTCTTCATGCAGGTAGGTAGGTAGGTACCTTAATTTTGAAAAAAAAATGCAATTACAAAAGTTCAAATAAGCACTAAGATTTCACATTTGAAAAATGAATCTTTTCTGAACCATTAAAATGACCACCAATGTTGGAAACGGAATGTACAAACAAATTTACAGACAGATGAAATATAAAATACAGTCATCTTACTAACTAACCCACACTGAAATTATTAAATGTTACTCAACAATGCCTTGGCATACACTCCTTGCATAATTCACATTCAAACATCGTTTTTCATTATATTTTTCTGAACCAACCAACTCAAAGTATTTGAATGATTGAACGTTCCACTATTTTTTTTTCCAACCACTTCCTCTCAGATATTAAAATTTTTTTTGTCCATCGGTTCTATGTTTATGTGAATTGTATTTTATTTAGTTTATTGGTGGGTAGACCGTAGACCGATAGTGTAGCCAGTTGAAATATCGCACAAATCGCCTCTCAGAAGCTGGGCGCACTGTACGGGTCCTGCAAATACTTTAATAGTACCTAACTGCTGACCCTATATAAGCCGCAAGTGCGCTCCAATGTTTAATTTGGCAGCCACCTCTGGCCTAGAGTCCAAAAATACTTGAAACCCTCCTGTGCAGAAACGGGCGGTACGTTTTATAGATTTCCCTATCTTACCAAACGGATTGCAATCTTTAGAATATAGGCATCAGGCGGGAATGCTGTCCTTGTTCTCCTGGTATTTCAATGGAGGATGCTCCGAGGAATTAGCTTGATCCCTTCTGCATCTGTGCAAAGATGGGAAACGCGCCAAACGAGCTCCTAACATTGTCACCGGTTGACATGTTGCATGGAGAAAAATGAGTATTGCTAATTTATTAAGAATCATTTCAAATTATTGGTTGTCAGGTTAAAAACGGGATTGCAGACCGTTTCTTGATAAACTTTTTAGTAATTTCCTAATATTTCTGAAAACGTATTCATGTACCTGCATTTGACTTGATAATATATCATGACGAAATGCGAAAATATTTATGAACACGTACAAAAGTTTTTCAGGAAACCAGTAATTCATTCGTTATGGTCCTGTCATCCCGTTTTAAAACGGAATATCAATAATTTGAAAAGATTCTTAATACATTACCAGTGCTCATTTTTGTCTGAGAACGGGTCGTTTCTACGACTCGTTCTTGAGTTCAAAAGTTCGGCTATTGAACGATTTGTTACCTCAACGTTACTTCCCTACGATATGGGTCTCTTCAAGAACTATGTTAACTCTTTCCTCTCCCCATAAAAGACCACCCCCACACAGCATCCCGCACACGTAAATAATTTCTCTCAGAGCCTCCTAGGTAGAGTTAATGTAACTACAAACTAATCATTTGCAGTCTCATCAGTAAAATTTTAGTGTCCGAAACATTTGACGCAAATCTGAAATAATTTATTTTCCGTTCTCTGCAGAAAAAAACTTGTGAACTCGCCGAAATTCCCACACAACGCTGAAAATAAAAATAATTTATCAGGTGGGCATAGGTACTTCAAGACATAATTCAGTGAGGCTAAGCGTATTTATAGTTAGGTGAGCTCCGTGATCATTCTTGCGATATTGGCTTTTTGCTGACCACCGATTAAATAGAACACAAATATAATTAATTTTATTTACTAGTGCTTCAGTTGGTTCTAATGGGTTTTTTTGGAGTTTTCGAATACCGTATATATAAATTAAAATTCCCGATTTATGAGTGTTTTTGTCGGCAGATGATTATTCTCACTAATTAACTTTTACATTAAGGCGATGCCATACGTGGTAATGCAAAATCATGTGTTTTTGGTTTGAAAATTTGGTCGCCTAGAAATGTTTCAGATGCTTTAATTAAATACTGCGAGTAGAATACATCTTGAACTTTGAAATAATCGAATATTTTTTAGATTAGTCTTTTTATAAGCCCAGAAAAAAATTGTGTTTAAGGCCTATGAAAACTACTTTAAAGTTCAAAATCTCCTACTTATGAACCCATTTTTGGTTATAATTTTATTGTATAATGTGGAAAATTAAGTTATTTATAAAATGATCGAAAGAAAATTAATATTTATGCGTGAACATCCACAAAATAAAATAAAAATCACTTTTTGGCCATGTTTTTTTCTTGCATAAATCAAAACAGGCGGATGGTGTTAAGCGGGAATTTAAACCTTATCGCCATCTACGTAAGGGTTGTTATTGATAGCGGCTCAATTTAAAATATTCCACGACGTAGTGCATCGCCTTAAGAGGAAGCTACAAGCTAAAAATGTGTATATTTTTGGTATACCTTATATTATAGGCAATAGGCATAAAATCGCTTGGCAAACAGAGTCTAGAAACGATCGATTTCAATCACAAAACTGGTTTTTATTTATTTTGTAACTAAGTTTATAAGAAATCAAAAAAGTTTATCAAGTAAAACTGTCACAGATAATCTTAGCTATAATACTGTATTTTTTAAAAGTTGTTTCCTTTACACGTTAATAGTTGTTTTTTTAGTAGTTTACATTTATATTTTTTATTGAGTAATTTATTTTATTTATTTGTATTCTACTCAAACGAAGCGATAGGAAAACCTTCAATTTATCTAAAACATATTTTTTGGTATTCGTAATGTATACCAATTCGTTATAAAGATTAATCAAAATAGTGATTTAGCATTGCTTCGCCTTAACTGCGATCCCAATTCTCTTGGATTATAGGAGAAAAAACGACTTTTTTGCTAACTGAAATTTGGGTTGGTTAATTTTTTTTTATTTGAGTTATAAAGTGGTTAATTTTAAGGTTAAGGACAATTCCTTATCATAAGTAGAACCGGATTCGCCCCTCAGCGTATTTAGCACGGTATATCGATTAAGGTTTTATCGATAACTAGCTGACACTTACCCGGCGTTGCTAGGGGTTATCCTTATGATATAGACATATACCATCGCGGACTTTTCTGTAGGCCTTTTAATATATATAATTCCGTAGTACATTACTTTGATGTATCTCATTAGGTTTAGCCAGCGTTAGCAATGTAGTGCCCGAAATATATTTTTACGACTTGATTATAAAACATCGAGTTTTCTCTACTTTCCATACATATAATATGCATGTATCATATATGTAAGCCTTTCAGAAAAAAATCTCTAAATGATAGTGAAAACCTCATCAAAATCCGTTGTGTAGTTTGGAAGAAATAAGCGCACAAACAGACAGACGCGGATAGCGACTTTATTTTGTACTAAGATGTCTTAATTTACGTGAACTTTTGTTTGGCATGTTAGCGAACTGCAGTCGTGCTCGGAACGATTATAAGTTATCCTTACTCCATTAATGGAGGACTGAACGCAGTTGGCGCTAGCAAAAAATTGACCAAAGAAGCAAAGTTAGCAGTCCAAAATGGAGTGCTGGTACCTACCCTGATGTATGGAAGTGAGGCATGGAACTGGCAAAGAAAGGATGAAAGTAGATTGAATGCTGTTGAAATGAGATCGTTTGAGGAATGTGGAGATCCGCAAAGAATGCAAGGCTAATACATATATATAGCAGAAGTCGGGGACGCCCGAGGAAGACATGGTACGACCAAGTGAATCAGATACTTGAGTCGGGCCATTGAAAGAGTCAGAATAGAAGAGTATTTATGAGACGATGTATGAATGTGAATGAGGCAAGGAGTGTGTGCCAAGACCAAGTTATTTGGCGGACCGTCCTCTCTGCCTACCCCTGCGGAGAAACGGCGTGATTGTTAGTTAGTTATTTAGTTAGAAATAAATATCGATAAATCCTTTAACGATCGACCGTGCAAGATATATGTAAATTGACGATCGATTAATAATTGAGATCAAACTTCTATGAATTTTATTTTCTGTGGAATTAGTGTACCAAGCTGAAAAGTTTTTTTTAAATTCTTTCTTTTGGGTAGAAAATGTAATGTTTCAAAGGACAATAAAAATCAACGGAAATATTTAGTGCGACAAACATATGAAAAAAACTCTCCCGGGGAGAGTTACTGTCGTACGGTGGTTACTCAAATGGATATCACAGGTTTTCAAAGAGAATAAATCCGCCTAGTTAAAAAAACATTAAAGAAAATGTGTCTACGTCAAGCTCCAGAAAAAAATGTTTTGACCAAGTGTCCCCAAAATCTCTTTTGAAGTGTCTTAATTGAAAATGTGCTTCTGTGAACAATCATAAACATGCTAATTGTCTGTTTCCCAACAGTTGTGGCGGCTTATAGCCCACAGCCGAGTTCCCCGCCAGGATATGCTGTAAAGTAAATGTCATGAGGCCAGGCATCTAGCTGGGAATCAAGATCAAGCCGGGAAAGTAATACAGGCCTTCATTTTCTTTGGTAAAGTCGACGATCATTCTTGCCACTGCAACTTGGCAGAGATTTTCTTATGTTGTATCTTGCATTGTGTCTTTAATCTTGTATATCTGATTAGATTTTAATTGATTAGGTTAGCCAGCTTCTTGTACCTAAATGCTGAGGCTGACGAGATTTAATTATTTCGTAGCACAATGTTCTTCGAATTTGATTTTGAGTAAACAGGTTCCTGGTTGGATTTTCGCTTTAGGACAACATTTTGAAATTAGGTTTTCAACTAATAGAACTTTAGTGATATTATTCTAGATTTTTTATCATGTTTGATTAACCTTACGAATATGGGTTTGCAGTATATTAGCAAATTTAATAATAATATTTCAGGAAGAAAAATCATTTCTTGGTAAATAAATTTTAAAAGGGAACATGATTCATTACGAGTAAATTTTTTTTTGAATTATTTAATTGGTTTTTAATTAAATTAGAAATTATTTAAAAAAACATGCGGTGAGAAAATGATGATAATGTTGATAGTTCTTATTTGAAGAATAATACATTAAATATGGACGAAATAGGGTCCAATTAGCTCAGTTGGTAGAGCAGCGCCCCGTCAACGCAAAGGTCTTGGGTTCAATTCCTAGATGGTTTTTTCCTTAAAATTTTCGCTGAAAGATGGCTAGTATTTTCTTCAATAGTTAAATTATTTTAATTACTTGCTTTTTCATTCTAAAACCGGGTTCGTTTGTTTATAAAGACCTTCTAATATTCATATAATACAATAAAAATACATTGGAATGTACCCATACGACCTATTTACACGAGGCCAGTATTTAGTATAGTGATTTAGTTGCAACTAAACCTTTTAGTTAATTTGAAGGTACTATGTTCGTGCGCATAGTACATTTTAGTGGTTAACGGTAAGCTACAATTTTAGTTACATAGAAGCAGAGATGTGCTTTATTTCAAATAAATCCACTTCAAATGGAAATGCAAAATGCAAAATGGGTATTTTCCATTTTGCATTTTAAATGCTTTTCTAAAAACCATTTTGCATTTGGCATTTTAAATGCTTTTCTCAATGCATTTTCCATTTTAAATGCTTTTTTGCAACATTCTTCCTACTATCTCCACTAATCTTTTTTTCGTAGAAGCCCTGGCAATCGAGTGATACCATTACAAAAAATACTGATTCAAATACTGAACATGGGGCCATGACGCTGTAATATTAAATGTTAGATAGCAGTTTCTATGTTTTTACGTTGGCAACATTTGTCCCGCGCAAATTTTTTGTGGTTCATAATCTGTAGTCGTGGCATTTTTTGATTTACCATCATGTAATATGTTTGTTCTACATTGATGTCCATTATTAAATGACAAATTTTCAATGCATTTTGAAAATAGGTATTTTGCATTTTGCATTTTAAATGCTTTTTTAAAAACCATTTTGCATTTTCAAATGGAAAAGTTTTGACCCATTTCCATTTTGCATTTCAAATGGTTTTGGGTACCCATTTTGCACATCTCTGCATGGAAGTCACTAAACAGCTTTACCATATAGTAGGTATAGGTATTTTCAACTGGAAGGTATCGCCAGTGTGCAGGTGAGATGCAACTATTCTAAATAAAAACGCTGGCGTTTCTTAAAATTTCTTTAGATTTAAAAATAGTTTATATTGTCTATAGTTAGTATAAGAGTGTTGTTGTTTGAACAGAGCCCTTGAGGTGATTTTTTACAAATACGATGGTATACAAATCATCCACATTTTAATATTATTATTATAATAATGGAAATAGAAGTAATTCAAATAGTGTCAGGTTTTCCGTAACCCGGGAATGTGTTTCTATCATTCTTAATAATTATGCTTCGCCAATAAATTTTATAATTTTCACAATATTAACACGGTCCCTTTTCACGGGAAAATTAATATATAAAATCAATATACTGTTTTAAATTTGAGCATGATTAAAATATTGCAGTCTCCAACAGATTTGACGTTGGACACGGTTGAGAATTTTTTTCTTCGCCAGTGGTTTTGATTTTTATAGGAATAGCATACAAACTGTCGTACGCCATTAGTTTTGAATTCGAATACCTGTGATTGAGTTATTGTTTTGAATCTGTATTAAGTACTTACAATTGAGATACTGTTAGCAAATGGCTTAGTTTTGTGAATAATATGAATAGTTCGCCCATAGTTTTGATGAATTTCCACAATATCAGGCGGTGTAGAGCCGAAAGCGACGTTTGAGAAATCTGTGCCTACGCCCGGCGCCCTGCCCGGAGCACAGAAACAGAACCGGGTCGTGGGAAGGGAGTCTGGCGGGGTTACCAGCGCCGCGCCAGTACATGTCCGACCAGCGATGCTGAGCTGTCTCCGGATATAAGTGTGTAACTTTCATAACCGTGTACATCATTATTATTATTACTAACGTGCGATCTATCACTGGCAGCGACCGCCATACTGGTGGATAATTTTTATTGTCGATGGTTGCGTAACGCGCGGGAAATCAAAATCCAAAATGGCGGATGAAAATTCCATATCTGCGTGCAATGCAATCTCCAGCTGTTTCAAATAAGAATACCAGTTCTTGAAGTTTATACATTTTCTTTCTCTCTTTAAAACAAAATCGCTCCGGAATAATCAAACTGCAATTTAATTTCATTGAATAGTTTTTTTTTATAAATATTTGCTCTTGCAGTGTGACTATTCTGGGGGAGATTTTGTTTCGGTTTATGTTAATCCAGTGTTTTTGAGGCCGCGTGTGACTGAGTGAGTGTGTGTAGTGTTGGTCGGGAGACCAAAAAAAAAACTACAAAATGGCGATGTGGACTAAAAAGTGCACTCTGTGGAGGTATATTTTGTGCTCGCTCCTGATTGTTGGAACCTTGGCGTTATGCAGTCAAGGTAAGAACGAAAAAAATCTTGAAACTGTCTAAGATTTCAAAATATTTTTTTTAAATGTTTAATCCCCTTTTTACTACTTTTATTACAATATAATATTACCGAAAAAATTCTAAGTAGGTCCTAAATTTGATATTTATATTTAACCCTTTAGAATTTTTGTTGAAAATATCGTATGTGGAAACATTATCGTGGTTCTATTTTTAAACGATCCCGCAATGAAATTATGTAAAGACATTTTATTTTGGTACTAGCGCTTCGGTTGCGCCTGGGAGACGAATGTGAGTGTTGCCAGATTATTCGGTGTATTCTGTAATAGCCTGGCAACCGTCGGCGTTATTCGGTTTAGAGGACAGACACATGATAAGTAGGCGTTTTATGAGCTAATTAAGAATTTACTAACTTTTCACCCGCCGGAGAGTGGAGAAAGTGACGTTAGACCTTTGGCTCTGGCCGCTGAGATTCTTGTTTCATATAAAAAAATAACGTAATATGTCAAACACATGAACCCCAATAAACGAACCCTTATACGTATTCTATTTGTCCTGAAAAATTCCATAAAATCATCTATTTAAAAAAAATTCCATCACAAAGTGTCATTTGTGATCTAATTAAGAATATGTGTCCGCAAGCGACTGAACTTTGTATTGATATTGCTCAAAAAAAAATCGAGAAACTGTAACAAAGTTCCCATTTTTATCTCAATTATCGTTAACTTAGAGATTAAATTCATCAATCGCCATTCTAGATATTTTTGATATTAAAAGAGTTTTTCTTCAACTAAGATGATATGTTCATATTTTTATAAATTCATTTTAAAATACCCCATATTGAGCAATATTGTCCGAATGTAACGTTTCCACAAAACGGATTTCGAGAATAATTTTATTGATCATTAAATGATTTTGGATCTCGAATCAAACGCACGTGCTCTCTTATGTACTGTCGTCATAAGTAAAAACGCAGCATTATCCTTGAGCGTGTCAAGGACGATACTGTTTTTTTTTTTTACTTATGACGGCAGTGTAGACATAAAATTTAGCCGGAGTATATTTACGAGTATGAGGAAAGCTATTTAAATATCACCTCATTTTCCTATCTGTTATACCCGATTTTAAACAACAACCTTCAGTTAAATTTGTGTTGAAAAAAAAACGAAATATAATGCCTCGGCACATGGTCAAATTGTTTCGTAAATATTCTTCCTTCACTGCGACATTTTGATGGTCTCGAAAGTTTACCCAATTTCTCTAGTTTGGTTGAAAAATGTACGATTAGTGGTGTAGCAATCCCCTTCGCTACCGCTAAGGGTTCCAGGACTCTACGCCATGGAATTCCGTTACACTAAAATATTTATTATTTATTCATTCATTTTCATATATTCGCATTTTATAAAGGCAAAACGTCGCGTAATAATCAGTGATGTCTAAATAACGGAAAAGGTATCAGATTAAATGACTTGGAGGTACTAGAGTTACGGTAAGCCAATTACATTAGTAGCAAAATCATCAATAACCAAATCAACCGAAATAAAATTCTGATACTTAGGTTGTTCCCTATTAACAAAGAGCAATCCTCTACCTACTTCCTGCTCCTACTACCCCCTCCAATGGAGCTCAGCTCAATTGCATTGAATGAATGTTTGATCTTTTGGGTAAATAGTGAGTCCGGACTGTTTCAAAGTTAGAACAAGACTAGATTAATGCAAAAATAGGTGTTACGAATGCATTTAAAAGGAAATTGACATAGCATATTATATTTTGGCTGGGCCGCAAAACTAGTCAGAATGATTATAACGCAGAAATTTTCTTTCGACAGATGCATGTAATTTAAAAAAATAACGTTGCTCAATTTTCATATATTTTCTATGCTTTGGATTTATGTCGAAAAACGGATAAATTTTTGGAAATCTCAAAACCATATATAGAAGTTTTCAACTAGCAATAATCGCACCTCGGATAAACCTCATTGGTTACGGATATGGCCACTGCGCAAAGTTACGTAGTTTATCAAAGAATTGTCAATTGATTACTGATTATTGAATGTAATTGCTTGGTGCTATCACCAAGCCATTACCATCAACGTTAGGTACATCTCGGACATAAAACGCTGTTCAAAACGACTGATCTCACAGTTCTAGAATTAATGCTGTTTCAGGAAACAGATATTTGCTTATAGAGTAAAAATTCCTGGATCGCGTAAAGGAAAATTACCGGTCACCGAGTGACGTCATGCTAATTAGGATAAGCATAGATCCACGCAATCGATTGATCCATTTTCATCAGTGCGTACGTCCACATTGAACAATTAAGCTTTGAATGTATTTCCGTAGCTGGCTATGAAGTCATAAAGCGGTTTTTTGCAACATTTATAAAAAAAACGACCTCCTGCTCGCTTCTGGGCGCCGGAGACCATGACCCATTTTTTGGCCGAGTTTTGGCGAAACTAACCAACTTTTGAAGATCGCCAATGACGTCAATGGATCCGTTCAATTTGACATGCACCGAATGAACTGACACTCGAGTAGGTGCTAAATTAACTATTAATGTATGGGAATGATTTCTAAATTCTGGCATTTCTGTGCATATCTTTTTACATATGTTGTGCTTAAAAGTGAGATCAGAAACGGATGAAAAAAGTTGAAAATCATCTAAATTACGAAGGAGAATATTTTACTTATCTCTAGACGATCATACATGACTTGTTGTGTATTTTGAATTTCAGGAAAATATAAATTTAATGTATAACTTTGAAGTAGGTGGCTAGCGATGTTTTTTGGATACAAAAAAACAACGAATTTAAAAATGGTTCATTCATTCGTTAGTTCCTTTTTAGGCCACCTCCAAAGTTATCCGTATCAAGTAGTGCCAATAATATTTTTAAATAATGCCATATTCTTATTTACCTACCAACGAAAGTAGGTACCTACCTACGAAATGTCACCACAAAGCTGAAAAATGTCACCATAAATTCTTTAAATTATACCTAACTCTTAAGCTGAAATTTTAAATTCTCCGGGACGGTGAGCTCTGGCGTCACGAAATTAGCTCAAGTTTAACAGATTAACTCGAGCGATTCCATAGAGTAATTTCTAATTCTCTGCGGTGCAACATATCTAGCAAAATCGTTTATAATTCTTTTGAAAATAATCATTACGTTTGTTTCGTTCAAAAACGCCTGGAAGTAAACAATCTCTTAAAATACATTAAAAAAACAGACATAATCCTTCGTTGCGCGCTGTAAACATAAATGTAATTTTTTTGATGCCAGAAATACTTTTAGAATTCGAAAAATCAACTGCTGTCTTGCAAACCAGATTTTCCCACGTCGATGAAGTTGTTATAAAACTTTCCTCGTTTAAAAATAAACATATTCATAATGCAGTAAACGTTTAAGGTCAGAGGAATCAGCTGTTGATGTTAGTTTCCTCAAAATTTGCAGGAATTTTTATCCAAAAATAATAGGAAACATTCAATACTAGATGTAATAAAATTGTTTATTTACGCCCATTTGATGTGTGAATGATTAGAATATTATCAAAGATTTTGTAAATATTATTGAAAACACAAAATAAGGAAAACATTACTTACAAATAAAAAAACCTATAAACACCTTTAAGTGATGTGATGGAGTAACGTGATGAAGTAGTGTGATGTTATGGAGTGATGCGAATGATTGATGTGATGAAATGTGATGGAGTGGCGTGATGGAATGATATGAAAGAGCGGTTTAATGGAGTTACGTGATGGAGTGATGTGATAGAGTGAAGTGATGGAGTATTATAATGGAGTAATGTGGAGTGATGCGATGGAGTGATGTGAATGATTGATGTGATCGAGTGATGTGATGAAATGGTGTGGACGGGGTGATGTGATGAACTGATTCAAAAAAATTGTTTCACAAAATTTTTCATACTTCAGTAAACCTCTTAGTGAGTTTTGATAAAATATTCACGATTGTAAAATTATCAAACGAAATAATTTTTTTTGGAATTCACAAAAATGGTAGAGCTATTGTTATACAACCGGCAACTAACAAAAATACAAAGAAAAGAAAAACAAATTTATTTTCTTTTGCTATTTAATTCCCTTTAACGTTTTGGGATTTTGGCAAGAGAGAGAATTTGGATTTTAATTGTCAAGCGAAAATAATGAAATTATTTTTTGTTTGCTTCCAAATAAAATGTTTTTATAAAATGCCTACAGGCATTGTAGGGGTTATAAGGCTGTTTAAAAAAAGTGTGTCCCGGAACGTTGGCTTTGTGGAACCCTCCAATGAGGGATTTTCTATTTATTTAGGGCCTCATATATTTAGCATAAAGAAATCTAATGATACCTGATGTTGGTAAAATCATCATATTAATATTAAAATAAATAGATTAAAATAAAAAAAATCATTTCACTGACGTAGAAAAACAGAAAAAAATAAAGGGAATTTCTCTTTGCTTTTTGTACCAACCAAATTTATTGTGTAGTGAAATTTAAAAAAAACGTACCGAAACGCTGTCACTTAATGGAAGATTTAAAATTAACTGATTTGTAATAATAATGATTGAATTATTTTTGTAGCGCCGTTTTCGTGAGAAAATCACTTCAAAGGCGCACTGTAACTTTCAAATCGCCGATCCGGTGCGTTCAGGGTGAATAAGAGAAGGTTCTTGTTATTATTTATTTATTATTAATTAGAAAAATTTAACTGAGTGGTAATCAATAATACATATTGATTGAAGCAAAATAACAGTAAGGTCATCAATGGATTTGTCATCTAATCTTGCATTGAGTATTGATTACAAAAATTAATAATTAATACTATAAAGTAGAGCAGAAAAAATAGGTAAACAGATGCGCTGAACATCCTTAATACGCATACACCATTTAAAAAAACACACCATACCATTTCAATTACAATGAGGAGCATCCTTGAAATATGACAGTCCGAGGAGATGAAAAATAATGCATTTCAATGTGTATTTCGTTAAAATTAAATTTGACAAAATCATCGTGTTCACCGGGCAACCATCTGTAATGTTCATTACTATTGATGAACATAGGTTTTTCTTCTTTCATTTAAACCAAACCATGAACCTAAAATGGGTTCTTAGTCTGGGTTTATTAAAAAAAAAACTTGCCTTAAAAACCATTGCCATTTGTCAAAAAATGGCCTGAACAAAATTCGTCAAATTATCAGTACATTAGTTTTGAAGAAATAGTTATTTTAATGCTTTATTTAGCTTCTTCGGAGACTGGAAATAAATGCTCCTTATGCGGCTAGTCCACGTTGGCCCAATGCATCGGGCCAATGCGCTGGCTCAAAGTTTACAGGTTGGCCGGTCAACCCGATTATTGTCGGGTTTCAAGAACACATCGAAGGATCTTGGCGCCAATTCGCTAACAGAGTTTACACGTTGGCCCATTATTCAGTTCGCAATACGTCGTGTTGATTATTGCGTGAGCGATTATTTACGTTTACTAAATTCGATGATTAATAATTAAACGTGCTGTACAAGGATCTCGATTTGTGATCCGAAGGTCACAGGTTCAAATTTTATTTGATGAATTTCCGTTATTTCACGATTTATTAAATTAAAAATAATACGTAGTATACTTGCGGCACGTTCCAGAGTGGAAGATACTCTCAGTGCCACCCTGGTGTAAAACAACAATACAGAAACGTTGCTTGAAATAGCTTTAGCTGTATTTGGTGACCAGATCTGAATAACCAGGTACTCCCCCACCTTCTTCTTCCCCACCTTCTTCTTCCCCACCTTCTTCCACTCTCCACTAACCTCAGCCTCACAACATACTCCGTGGTCTCACTGGCTCCAGAGGGTTAGGACATATTTAAAAAGATGATCAAATGACTAACGCAGAACAGGGTATTTCATATATTTTTTTAAATTCATGAAAAAATTACGTTGATGAAGGTATAGTTAATTTATTTATATGTTGACGAATAAATTTTCTAAGACGATTTAAAATGTGCCACTTTCGATTTGCAGCCTAAACGACATGACTGTTTTTAGCCGGATTTTTTAAGCCAACATTGACCCCAATGTTGGCGACGGCGCACAGTGGGCTGAAAATCGCCTTTCATAGACATAGAGACTTGAATTTTCAAGGGTATTTTTTTTTTGCTAGAAATGGATTCTGCTGATCTATAAAATTATTAGCTATTCTATAAAATTTCGTATGAAGTAATTGCGTGTACAAATGAAGGAGTTATCATTTTTTTAAGAAAAAAATGTGTGGCACTGACATTAAAAATGAGGCTATCTCTGGAATCATAAGGTTGGCCATTATACCCTTACACACAGATATACGACTATTTATTTGTATTTTTTGACATACTTCGTATTGTGGCGCAACTTGCGATTTTTTTTTTGAAATCGTCAAAGTTCAAAAAAAACTTTTTTATGTTGATGATTCATTTAAATGCTTAAATGCTTAACATATGAGTAGGCTTTTTCAGCCCACTGTGCGGCGTTCACACGTTTGCGAGTTGGTGCCAACGTTGTATTGGGCCAACGTGTACATTCGGCATTATTGTTATTGATCTGATAAGGAGGGATTTAGGATATTTGCCGAAAAATAATAATAACCAGGGCAAAATTTAAGGATAATAACGATTTATAATAAACGTAAATAAACGACAGTTTCTCTGATGGCTTCTCGTTGCTCTCTCGCTCACTGGCTGGCCATTATGTCGGAAATAGTATAAGCGAAACAATTTAATCTGATGCTTTATGCAGTAATTTTATTGCAATTAAGATCCTTTTAAACATAAAAAAGTTATTGATAATCTTACGTTAATATCAATGTATACGCTTACTTTACGGACGGATAAAATATAAACAGGAATTCTCCATCCTAGAAAATATGGAAACTTATTATTGGTTTTGGGCTTCATCGATGAAAATGAAAACAAATATTTGCCTTTGACAAACATTTATTTTTGGAATAATTTAAACAGTAAAATCTCAAATTTTAATATTTAATAATCGAAGACAATATTAACGACTCTCAAACGAAAGGTGTTACACAGAAAAATCAGAAAAAAGCTTTGGTCGCATCTAGGAATTGAACCCGAGACCTCAGCCTTGCCGGGGCTTTGCTCTGCCACTGAGCTAATTCGACTCTATGCCCTTAGTTCATATTTAACTATATCATACCTCGACTAAGAACTGTTAAAATTATCTTCATTTTCAATTATAAGGAGTAGCAAAAAAGAAAAAGAAAAAAAAACAAAAAGAATTGTTTAGGAAGTGGAAGGGGTAGGAGAGGGAAAAGTTAATTTCGGAATTAAATAGCCGTTAGAAGGGTAAAATGGTAAAATGGTAAAATTGGAAAATATTCGATATAAAGGAGATTTTTTGCATTTTTTTCTGATTTTTATTTTCATTATATCAGCATACCTGATGGGTACCTATTCAGTTTTCGTATTTGTTTAATTATATTTTTTTGCAAGAACTTAATATGGCAAAACTACTTGTATACGATATAAATAAATGGTGTTGGAACAAATATGCAAGTTTTTAAGTGCTCAGCTGGGTGAGAATTCTATTGCCAAGGTATGCAGACTAAAAATAATACCCACTGGAAGCACTGCGGAGGTCTTGAATTAAGAGAGGATGTTTATTTTATTCAACTGCTTACAGAATAAGCAACTTCAAATGTGACGTGAATAATTAACTAATCACTGCCGTCTGTTTACAAATAATGTAATAATCAAGATTCGGGCATTTAAAGTATTCCCAGGCAGAGATCGTATCCACGTCATTGTGGAGCATTCGAAAGGAACATGCATCGTAATAATAATATTATATTATCAATAAGTGCCTACATCGATGATTCAGATACATAATATTTTATAGGCATGCATACATTGATCTATATGTGGATTCGAAATTAAAGAGTAAAATGTTTATATTTTATTATTTATATGCACATATTTACATGTACATTATTTATATGTCCAGTCGAAAATATATACCTGAAGAAATAAATAGAAACATAAAATATTTAAAATTTGATTAGCTACATTTAAAAATAATAATGAACAAAAAATCGTTAAATATCATTTTCACAAAAAGAAAACAATACTAATGCACATAGTTTTTGAAGTGCTCTAAAAATTCCAATGTTAAAAACTAAAACTAATTACAATGTAAAAATTACATTGACATTTGAAATGAAAGTGTTAACGGATCTAGAAAAAAATATTTAATTACAATTTTGTGCGCCTTACGAAAAATAAGTCATTTAATACACCATAACAACAAACAGCATAACATATGTTTAAACACTATAACAGTTGTACAATTCGAAGGAAACATACGTTCGCGAAATGTCTATCTTCTGTCTTTTTCGTTTTCATACATGACGAGAGATAAGAAATATTTTTTAATGGTTTTTAGGACGATCTTTTATGACGTGCATTCGATCTCTCCCTGGAACTAGTATACTATTAGTAAAGAGTGGAAGATACCATAAACATGAAAGGTAAAAGGCTTTATCCATGGTTGGTGTCTAGATCTTGACAGGTTCTTTCCCACCTCCAGTCTCACAACATACCCCAATTGGTTATGCCATAGTTTCATTAGCTCCAAAGCCTATTATGATTTACAATTCGACTAGCTTGAGTGGTGTGTTTTACCCAATTTTGCGAAGAACGTAGTAAATATTTATTTTTTGTTGTCAAGTTTAATTTTTAGAAATCAAAAGGTTAATCTATAAGCAAGATCTGCTGTGTAATAATATTTATTATTCGTGACAGCTGTTTCGTCTTCTGAATGCATTATAAAATTGTTGTCATAATGCGAATCAATTGTCACGTGTATGCGAATCAATTGGACCGGATTAGGCGGACAAGGACCACCACAACACAGGCGTGTGCCTAGCATGGTGGTCAAAATAGCTGGTGGCTGTAATAAACAATGAATTGAATAAAGAAAAATTAAAATAAATACCATACAGGAAAATTGTTTATAAACAAACTAATTTTTATTAATTTTAATGATGTTTTTGAAAATGTAAAAGAAAAACTAAAAAACATTAGTAAAGAGTGGAAGATACCATAAACATGAAAGGTAAAAGGCTTTATCCATGGTTGGTGTCTAGATCTTGACAGGTTCTTTCCCACCTCCAGTCTCACAACATACCCCAATTGGTTATGCCATAGTTTCATTAGCTCCAAAGCCTATTATGATTTACAATTCGACTAGCTTGAGTGGTGTGTTTTACCCAATTTTGCGAAGAACGTAGTAAATATTTATTTTTTGTTGTCAAGTTTAATTTTTAGAAATCAAAAGGTTAATCTATAAGCAAGATCTGCTGTGTAATAATATTTATTATTCGTGACAGCTGTTTCGTCTTCTGAATGCATTATAAAATTGTTGTCATAATGCGAATCAATTGTCACGTGTATGCGAATCAATTGGACCGGATTAGGCGGACAAGGACCACCACAACACAGGCGTGTGCCTAGCATGGTGGTCAAAATAGCTGGTGGCTGTAATAAACAATGAATTGAATAAAGAAAAATTAAAATAAATACCATACAGGAAAATTGTTTATAAACAAACTAATTTTTATTAATTTTAATGATGTTTTTGAAAATGTAAAAGAAAAACTAAAAAACATGGTAGATGCTTGCGTACATAGAATAAAGAATAACACAAGAGATGCATTGTGACTGTATTTTCTCATCCAAATATTTGCCTAATCGTGGCATAAATTTAAAATACAACACTGTGTTTACAAAATTCAAATGGGATGGAGATCTATTACGTCAGGCGAGTGTAAGGGAGACAGAGCGTTGAGCTATTTGGCTAAATGGAAAATTTGTTTCCATTCGAATTTGTATGGAAGGACCTTCTAGTTTTCTTCTTTATTCTAAGCTTGTCCATGTTCAATTTCTTCATCCAGTAGTTTATCAAGTAGGTATAGCTGTAACACATGATTTTTCTGAATTATCATAATATGCATGATATTAACCACATACACAAAAGGGCTGTAGTCCAGGTCTCAAAATCTTAGGGAAGTAATGAAAAAAATAATAAAATTCAAACAAATTGTAGAAAGCACGTTGTGGTAGGGGAAGTTGACATAACTTGAATTACAATTTTTTTAAATTGTTGCTGTTGGTTCAGATCCAGACTAATCCGCATTGCGTACTTTGCAGCAAAAAGTCAAAAGGATGTATGACATGGTTTGTGACCGATAGTATATTCCTTTTTCCTTTTTTATAGATGCGCAAGTAATTTCTTGGCGCATGGAATATTTTTTTACTATTGGTGTATTTGAAACGGTAATAATAATATCAAAAACATTTTAAAGATCAACAAGACAAAAATAATTTATTTAGCTTTTAGTCGATAGGTATCACAATACACTTGGAAAAAATTAAAGGAAAATATCCCAAGATTCGGGAAACTAGAAGAAACAACTACCTCATAAATCTTTACGTTACTCCTTGTCTTTCGTAAATAAACATTGTACTGCATTATACAATATTAAAACAACTCTTTTCAATTTGTCATGACATAAAAAAAATTACCGAATTTGAGATTTGATGAATTTTGAGATGAGCCTACGTTTTGGACATTATCAGAGCAGATAGAAAGGAGGCATAAAAAAACACGGCACAATGCCCCAAAAATAAATCAAGATAATAGTTTTGGCCGTCAAAATCTCAAATCATATTCAAATATGAGATTGGGTATTATTTTAAATTTTCACGGCCAAAAGTATAATAGTGATTTGTTTTTGGGGTATTATGCCGTTTTGCGCTACCTCCTTCTTGCCAACGTTTCGGACAGCATTGCAGTGTCCATCATCAGGGCAGATGTGTAATTGGCTAAAAACGATTAAATTCACTATATTTGCTCTTATTTCAACAAAATAACAGATAAAACTTTGAATGCTCTGAGTTAGAATAAGCATTTGCATAACAAAGCGTGGTAATTGGCCTAATATCCAATAAATAACAGATAAAACTTTAAATTCTCTGAGTTAGAATAAGCATTTGCATAACAAAGCGTGGTAATTGGCCTAATATCCAATAAATAACAGAAAAAACTTTAAATGCTCTGAGTTAGAATAAGCATTTGCATAACAAAGCGTGGTAATTGGCCTAATATCCAATAAATAACAGATAAAACTTTAAATGCTCTGAGTTAGAATAAGCATTTGCAAAACAAAGCATGGTAATTGGCCTAGTATCCAATAAATAACAGATAAACTATAAATGCTACTTCGCAAAGGATATAAATCTGTTAGAGAGTACAGAGACATTTCACTAAAATACCAAGAACTCTGAAAGATCTACGATACGAAGATAGACTCAAGGAAATAAGATTACCAACCTTACAAGAAAGAAGAGAAAGGGGTGACTTGATCGAGACTTTCAAAATTTTATCTGGACATTACAGTTGCCCTAGCATCCAAGAAATCTTTACTACTAATAAAAATATAAATCTCCGTGGAAACTCAAAAAAAATTACCAAAACGCCTTTTGCATCTAATCCTAGAAAACACTTCCTTGCAAATAGAGTAGTGGATGCTTGGAACAAACTCCCACAACATGTCATCGATACAACAAATATAAATCAATTCAAAGCTCTATTGGATTCACATTTGGAGAGAAGAAAGGACTTAGTTCAAACTTAAAACAACTCAATTACTGTCAAACTTGTTGTGAAATCAGATATGAGCGCATCAGCAGAATGCTGCCTGCTCATTACATAATAATAATAATGCTCTGAGTTAGAATAAATATTTGCATACAAAAGCGTGGTAATTGGCCTAAAAAAAAAAGTTCGTCTTTATCACCAAAACAAGCATTTTATTATCAAAAAGTGACTCCTGCCCACCAACTGCCTCACCTCGCCTAGTCTTCTGCTCCAAACCTTCTGGTGTTACCTCATCAAGACCAGCCGGCCCGGCTCAGGAAAACCGCCAACGCCAGAAGCGAGCAGAGACGACAGCACACCCAGTGCCCAACATTCACTGAGCACCGGGTGCGGGAGGCAGTTTGGTCATAAATTTGTACCACTATCATCATCATCGGCCGTAAAGGAGCATTCTCATCGGTTGAAGACACGGTTTGGAACCGGCGCCCAAATTTACAGTCTTGTGCGGACTCCCGTTCAGTACAATTGGATTTTATTTATTTATTTTATTATCTTTTTTTTTTATTTGCATAAAAAAGCGTGGTAATTGGCCTAATATCCAATAAATAAATCAACTGGGTCAACTGTTGTACGTAAATGTACAAGCTAAGAAAGCTAGTAACCTAAAACTTCCAATAAGAAACAAAAAAAATTTCGAAAGCACTTAAAGCATATTTTCTTAACAGCTTTATTAACAAGTGACACAATCTTTGTTTGGAAAATTCTAACTTCAGTGAAATATTTTTCTATTACCTGTGTCAATTCTGTCTGTCTGTTTTAAAATCTATGTACACTCTTCATTGAACCTTTTAAATTCGTATACTTATGTAAAAATAATTTCTTTAATTGTACAATGTTATCTTTCCCGAAATGAGTTTTACTAAACTCAGTAGGAATAATGTATTATTGTTTTTATTTAGTAGTAGAGTATCATCAATTCTAATAAATAAAATCAAGTGTTAAATTAACTTAAAAGTAGTTTTTCTTCGATTGCACTCTATCGTTTTGAAGATTGTGAGATATTTTACCTAACTTATTAATTTTCTGGTGGATGATGCATCACACCTGTTATATTTCTTACATAACTTGAAAAATGATGTGCTGAATAATTCTTTGACCGGCGGAGGTAACGCATCGACCAGAAATAGAACATTTCATAACGCGTTTATCTTGACGTTCCGATGTAATAATTTGTTGAGACTTCCCTTGGCGCGTTGGCCGGTCTCTGACTAAAACTAATTTGCCTGTTAATATTCGCTTAGTAATTGATTATAGTTGTCATTAGAAATAAGATGTGACTAGAGGTGGCTTAAGGAATGATTATTATGATGTACAAAATACGTCAGATGGCAATGTTTTATAATTATTGTTAGACGATAGATTTAAACGAAGAAAGAAGATGTTGTGTTATGTTTCAGATCAGTTAATTCCTTATTTTATTTATAGTTTAAAACTAACTGAAATGTTAAAAGGAACTAAATTGGCTAACAGTGAAACATATGCTCACCGTGAACACGATGATATTTATACTCAAAATAAGAAAAAATCTTTTACCAAAATACTTTTCAAATAAAATTATGTACAATAATGTTTAATTAGTCCTTGTACAAGAACGAAATTAGGCTACCAAAAAAGGATAAAGCCAATACACACAATAGTTTAATTTACAAAGAAATACAATGTTATAATGCGTTGCCGGAAACAATAAAATCTGCACCAATTGATGCTTTCAAGCTGGATTGTAGAAGCCATATTAATAAAAATGAGATGTAATAAAGTTAAAAATGTTAACATGAATGAGTGTAATTAATAATAAATTAGACATTTGTAAACTTCGATGTACAAATGGCTAAATTAAAATAAATATTTTTTTGACTGCGACAGCAAAACTTTTAGGAACCACCACTTTATTTATGACTACAGTTAAATGAAAGAGTAGATATACATTAATTATAATAAAAAAAATGTTTTAAAGTAGAAAACTTCAAGGCACTAGTACAGGACAGGAAAATCCAAAAGACAAGTTTTTCACTTATGTTAATTTCAACGCCAACTTGATTACATGTGTATTTGATTAATTTAATCCAATGTTGACAAGCCGCTATATAAATATAATCGCTTTTTAAAAACTACGTTTATTTATTATTTTCACAACACCTTTCATCAACTTTGGATTTAAAATTAACTGACCAAATTAGTTTTCTTTGTAAGATGTTCTCTGCCTATAAAACCACAATTGATTTTTTTTTTACCTATCGATGGCCTCCATTTTCTCGTACACATATCTAAGAACCTTCGATGACTGTACAGTTGAAGTATCCTATAAAATCTCAATCGTAAACTAGCATGTAAAAACCTGCTACCTCGGGTTTTTTGAAAAAAAAAGCAGAGGGCGCCACTTGCGTTTAGAACAATCCCCAAACGTACAGTCATTAAGAAAATAATACTCAGATGAAAAACATTTTCATTACTACCTGAAGTAACTTTACTAATCCTCTGAAGGTATTTGGCATGCTTCAGCTGTCTGTGAGGAATTAGAGAATGCAAGTGAGATTTATGTCTGTATGTCGGGTGACAATGCGTACGGTCTTCAGGCCCAATGGTCGGTGCCCGGTGCCTGCTGCCAGGGGCCAAGTTTTCTTTTCTATTTAGTGCCAAGAAAAGACAGCTGATAAAATACTGTAGAGACGTACAAACTTTTCTGTGCAGGTTTCTGAAAGAAGAACCAAAGATTAAACAAATCTCAAAAGTATTATTTTTTGTATATATATGTTGTTGTTTTTTTTTATTACGAACACGCATATTATAATCCGTATAGTACTTTCGATTTCATCCTAATTTATTTTTGCTTCTGTATCTGAAGAGGTCGATAAACGAAAATCAGGGCACCCTATGACACGAGGCGCTATACCGAACTCAAGAAGCCAGTATCCATTAAAATGCTAATTTATAGATTTCACTGGTATAATGACCAACGACTATCTATTTATTACCTGTGTAGGTCTTGCCTTTTGTTACTTTAAAATTATGTCACTGACGTTGCATACTGAAAAAGGTTTGTTTGAGCAATAAATTTCAGACAAGAAGCTTTGCAAGCTTCTTGTCACCAGAGATCAACAGATTTCTGCTATAAAGGTCCAAGCTTAACGCTTTTGTTTATGCTCCAGTTCAATTTCAGAAAAAACATATTTTTACATCCGCAAACAATGCGTTTGAACAAATAACTTCATCAGTACACATAATATGTATTTCAACGTACAAATCGACGAGAAAACGTCCAAGTTGTGACTAGATTCATTGGTCTCGTAAGATCGATGTCAGACATTGTATAACTATAAATATGCCTAACCGTGTGATGTCGGTCTGGCTATGTGGTCATGCGGCTATGTTGTGTGACGGACAATGACATAATATACGTTCTAGGGCTTGAGTCACTTGGCAGTAGTTAGCATGTTTTAAATTTTACAGCTTTTATCAGCTGGCATTTTCATTTTGACAAACTGGTGTCAGCTTGTTGTAAGTGGCATTTGTATAATATTAAAACGAGCAAGAAAAAGTAAAACTATTTTAAGGTTATGAGCGAATTTAAATGCTGATAATAAAACACAGCTGACATGTTCCTAATTCTTCTTCCGGTACATTTTTCTTTACGCACATGCAAGTTGATAAGGTACCAGATACTTTTTTAATAGGAAGGGAAATTTTGAACTATAAATTTTCACGAAAACTTATGGAAGTATCATACCTAGCAATTTGTAGTGTTGTTACATTACTGGTAGACTTCAGATTTTTTTTTAAAGAAAGGGAGCAAACATTCCCGGGTTACAAATAAGCTGATAATATTTGAAATTTTTTTACTACCACCATAGTAAGCGGAAAACGTTGCTTGTGTTATGATGGAGGACTTAGCCAACCGAGGGATTGAACGTACGACGCCTGGGTGTAACCCAAACGCGATGCCAATTCAGCCACTGACTGTACAATTGCTGTCTTACGTCTTTCTTAGCTCTTCAGGCCTGTCAGACGGTAAGAGTATTTCCGCTTTGCAATAAAATCCAGTATTTCCAAATAAATGGAATATTACTGAACGTATCAGAAAAATAAAAACTCTATTTGGTAAAAAAGGTGATGAAATACGCTCCAATATTTTATTATTAGAAATAACCATTTTTCCAAAAACAATATTTTTTTGAAATATTAAAAATTTGAATGCAAACATAAAGAATAATTAAAATGGCTCACTTTACTTTTTTTATGCAACTAAAATTACCGATAGCGAAAAATACATGTAAAACACACTTATTTTACTAGAAAAATGTATTACAAAAGTTTGCCACTTCACCCTTTGTCGTTCCATATAAAAATAAATAATACAAAATTCACGATATCTGATATTTTTTTTTCAAATTGCTGTCGGTACCTTTGGTTTCACGTTTCATGATGGTGTACATTTTAATTGTAAATGTTGATAAACGTTACCCAGGACGTTTTTCAAAAACAAGTTGGGGATCTAGGAAAATTCGCGGCTTCCAATGTGCAATGTTTTGCTTCAATATATTAATTCTGACGAGAAAAGGAACGTATATCTACCTCAATAAACAACTTTACAAAAGATAAAAATACAAACATCAAATAAGTAATTTCTCAATCTAATATTAGAATTACGTAAACTATGTTATTTGTGTTAGGTGTATTGTGTCATTAACGGAACTCCTAAATGTTGACTTGAGGTAAATGGGGGTCGGCTCGTATGTATTCCCATATGAATCTTGTGGACCCCTAAATTTTTTTCTCGCTGACATGGACCCCCAGCAAGCCGATATCGACCCCTGGGGGTCCATATAGACCACTATGGGAACCTCTGGCCTATAGGGTTAAAGTCAATCTTCGAATGATCAAAATGTTACCACAATAATCCTGTAATAAGAAAATATATTTTTTTAAATACTTTATTAATATAATATTTGACCTATAGCCTTTTTTCCAAGTTGTTTGTAATACATGCTTAAGAACGATGGAAAACTTGTATTGTAACTTCCTGTAATGTCTATGGGAAAAATGGATTAATGTTTTATGACGTTTTTTAAAAAAATAATGAAGTTTAATTTGTGAACACCATTTTAATTTAAAGTTTTTCTTTTATATATTCAATAATACAATATTATATATTCAATATTGTTAAAAAGTTTATTTATAAACAAGTTCTGCTGTGTAATTATTATTACTATTGAAACCAATTTTAAACCTATCTGCAATTAATTTAAGCTCTCCCTTTCTGTGTTATCTAGTAATTCATTAAAACCCATTTTAAACCTATCTTCAATTAATTTAAGCTCTCCCTCTCTGTGTTATCTAGTAATTCATAAAAACCAATTTTAAACCTATTTGAAATTAATTTAAGCTCTCCTTTTATGTGTTACCCAGTAATTCATTAAAATCCATTTTAAACCTATCTGCAATTAATTTAAGTTCTCCCTTTATGTGTTATCTAGTAATTCATTAAAACCCATTTTAAACCTATCCTTAATTAATTTCAGCTCTCATTTTCTATAATGTTATTTAGTAATTCATTTAAACTTAATTTAAACCTATCTGTAATTCATTTAAGTTCTCCCCTTTTCTAATTTTGTCTAGTTCACTTTTTTTTAATTAGCAGAAATCTTATAATTAACACACAAACAACGGATCCGGGGGTAAAGTGCGCATTCTTCCCGAGGTGATTTTAGATGTTAGTACCTACAAGTAAAAAATCTTTTGTCCAAATTCCAACTTTTTAAGGATAAGGATTTTCAGGTAATAAAGATGAAATATTTACATGGAAAAATATTTTTGTATGAAAAAAAACAAGTAGGTATATCGATATTTTTAAAACTTGTACCATCTTACCGAATCTCTTCCTGAAATGAGTGCCTGTTTATTAAAAAAATAGTAAATTAAGCCAATTATTATAAATTTTTCATTTTTGATAGTAAACGATGTTAAGTGAAGTGTGACAATAAGTAAAAATTTTGGTTACAAAATATGTTGAGAGTGTGCTGGGAGGGTTGAGGGGAACATAGACAAAAGGACAAATGGAGTGTACGATCGAGTGATATAGTTTGAGTGCGATTGGTGCCGCGAAACTGCGACTCCTCTCTATTAGTTGGTGTTGCTGGAATAAACCTTACGCAACACACCCGAAGGACCAGTCCCAGAACTATGTTAATCGCAACGTAATATGGGACAATCAACTTTTAATGCATCCGCTAAGCTTGATATACAGTATTCCTCAATGTTTAAGCCTGGCTTCTGGAACATAAGATAAGCCCAGATTGGATTATAGGATAAAAAGGAACTCACCCGTCGCAGTTGGGGCCAGTCTGCTAGATTCTGGATGCATTCAATATAAGTTTCTATTTATTTATTTATGTATATATACGTCTAAAAAGGCTTTTACATAAAAGTGATATAGGATGCAGTGTACATAGGAGAATATCTGTATTATACAGGAGATACTGACAATAAATAGATCAATAGATTTTAATAGTAAATAGATCTTGATATACAATTATACAATTGTGATTACAAGTATAATGATAAAATATTAAGAAATAATTAACAGAAAAAAACTAAATATGAAGCAATATTAGTAAAACGTAAGAGTAACGTAAAGTAAAAAAGAAATTACGACAAAACTACATATAATACGAAACATTAAAACTAATTTACCAACGCTACTCTAATTTGTAGGATTCGAAAAAGCGTTGGTATGGATTATGCTTAATTCTGTAAATTAAATTAATTCCACAATAATTTATTTTACGGTTGTGGTTATGTTATACGTCAATCCTCCCTGTCTGAGGTACCTGCTATTTATATTATATTTAATAATCCGCGGTCTCCAGTAATTCAAACATCCATCCTTTTGGTCCGAGGTGTCAATTTACATCATATTTAATATTACGCGGTCTCCAGTACTTCAATTGCGAGGTGACAATTTACACCATCTGAGCACTGAGATGCACTGAGCACACCATGAGCACACTATCACCTTTATTAATATCTTGTAATAACAACTGATCATGGTGACATTTTGGGATAGGTACATTTGGTAGGTAGGACAATTGCGAGATTTGAGATTTCCTATCCACCAAGTCTTTGCGAACGCATACCCACCAATCCCATATATATTGCGTGTATAGCGATTATTTAATGAGTTTTCCTTTTACATCCTGTATAGTCGAGTTAAAAGTATCACTGTGATAATAATTTAAGTAAAATAAATTAGTAAAAGAGTTTTGTTTAAAGTTGGTCTTGCAATGAGGGAGATGAAAAGTAAGTGAATGTTGATGTTGCGATTTGAATATGGATTGATAGAATGTACGCGATTTTAAATAACAAAACTGAAACCGCTACATTTCTTCGGCAAGATAATGTGATATCAAAAATTTGCGCAACATCATTGCTAACACGAGATCGAAAAGAGCGGATGTTTAGGTACCAAAAAACTTTGCGCAACTTCATTGCTAACATGAGATCGAAAAGAGCGGAAGTGTAGGTACCAAAAAACGTTTTTATACGCTTTCATTTATTTTATTATTGTTATAACAGAACAAAAATCTTCTAGGCAGGTGACTTACTTGTTTGTATATGATAATGTTATTTCAATAAACGCCCGGGATGCCGGCAATTTAAAAAAATAAAAAAGTATCTTACCTAGTGAAGTTTATCCCTCCCCTGTCTGAAAATGTTCAAGTACAAACTGTAATGATTTATCTCATATCATATTCGACGTGAAATCTCTCTCTGCAGTGGCGGTCCGTGCTAAGATTGAAAAATAGGGCATTATGGATGTTGTTTTTTTCATATAAAAATTTTAAATTTTGAAAAAAAAAAACTTCTCAGCATATAGCTCACTTAAAAGTCACAGACCGCCCCGGTCTCTCTGACATATCTTTTAAGTTTATATTGTAATAATTCCTTTCAACTCACGTGTTAATTTTGTTATTTCTAGCTTTGATGTATTTCAGAGTTACAAAGCGATAATTCGTTTGTTCTCATTTCATTATGCTAGTAAAAGTTTTCCTCCTCTGAAGTGTATTTCAAGTTCCCGATGTTGAATTGTTCCTCTCTCTGATATGTTTTCAGGATCTCACGAAGATAAGTCGTCTCACTTCTTATCTGTGTTTAAATCTGTAACTCTTCAATGTCCTCACAGTTCACATTAAGACAACCCTCTCACCCCATGTCCAGTTTGGATTCATCCTTCAGTGATATCCCCTGTTGTCCAAGTTATTTTCTTCCTCTCTCTGATGTGTATTTTTGGTCCACACTGTGATAATACGTCTCTCCTCTTATACACGTTAGTTCTGCTTCTCTCTTTCATGTACTCCAGTATCTCACCAACAAAACAATAAACTGGCCATTTATTTCCAGGTGTGAGCGCAGACGAGGATATTCCTTCTGAATCACAATGTAGACCGTACATCGAAAAAGCACTCAAAGACTTAGAATCGGGGGATTCACATTCAGGTAATAATTAATATCATGTGTATTGTTACTCTATATTTTTAGATTTTTGTAAAGTACACCAATCTGTACCTACATAATGTAATCCATGCACGACCTACTAAAATTGTTCGTTGTTGTCTTTTTTTAATATGTTGTGATTGTTGATGTATGTTCTTCCAAAGCATGATGATCACTGATTTTCAATTGAGCCCTTGCCCAAAATAACGATATATCCAACAATATTCTTGTTTTGAGAAAAATTGAAAAAAAGACACCAGTTATGTTTCGTATCATTTTGAATTTAAAATACAATACAAATTCAAATTTTAATGGTTTAAAATGAAAAGCAATTAATTTATAATATTTATTACTAAAATACACGCTGATTAGTGGAAAAATGTTGTTTCTGAAAATTTCACAAACAACATCACACACAAAATATTTGTTTTTTGCTCTATTTCACTCAATAGTGCCTTACAAAAAACAATTAGCTCATCTAACACAAATGCCCAAAATGTGTGTCATATCATTGAAGTATGCAAATAATAACATGATTAAATCGAACGATTTACTTTTGAGATATTGTCGTTATATTAACTTACAACATTATAACATACCAAACATTACTCCATCAATAACTCAACATTAATCGTTTTTTTGGATACAACTTTAATCCGGGAAAGGACACAATCAATTGTTTATCTTTTTATACTCATATTGACATGAAAATAACGATTGAAATATGATTACATTTATCATATTATTTTTTGATAAGTATTCTATATTTAACCGTCCTTATATATGTATTTCACATTACTGATAATTTGACTACTATTTATATTGAATTTGTTAGAATGAGAACATTCCAATGAAATAACGTCATCTTGGCCTAGCTCACCTTTGATAATATAAGCGTAAAATATTGAGGACAGGTTGTTTCGGAGAATTTGAACCATTTATCGATTCCTTGAAAATCATAAAAAGGATTTTTTTGGAGGATATTTTTGGATCGCAATCTTTAGAAAATCGAACGATTTAAATTAGTTCTCGTCATTCAATTTGCAGAAATCCAGAAATTGATTCAAGTCTTGTTGAAATCCACGATGCCAGTAATCAATCAAAAATTAATGGTGAAAATTTATAAAAAATTTTGGTATAAACAAAATTCGACATGTTTACCATAGTTGAAAATCTATAATTGAAAGATGTAGACACTAAAACAAACCGTCTTATAATGGTTGCCAATTTTTCTTCCTATAATTTTGTTATTAATTATTGGTCTAGAACGGATTGGTCTATTGCAATTTGAATTAAATTGGTGTGTAAACCTAACAAATAATCTATTTTGTAACTTTTCACTTAGCTTCAGTTTTGTGACTGAGTGAATATGTCATAGACTAGCAATTCTGTTGAATAATTCGATTTTCCCATTGCAGCAAATCATATTTTTACTTCATGTACAAATTTTGTCTCTGTTTATAAATTTAAGTATGATATTAATTTTGAAGTAAAAATTTTTTTCCAATAGCCTTGATTAGAAAAGTACTTCGATTAATTTCAGAAAAAATATTATAATTCGTTAATTGAAACACTAAAAATGTATGAGATTTAGCTTTCCTTTATGTAAAAACGCCATCTCCTTTAAGAACAATCATGTCTACATCATCGCAATATATTCATAAACTCTACTCTCATAGGCATGTCATTATAAAATAAAATTGGTGTACACAAGGCTGGAGTGTTTCAATCCATAAGAAAGTTAGAAATTCTTCAAATGTAACATTGTATATTTATTATTCCAGCCGAATCAGATAGTAAAGAAGTCGAACAGGCAGATGGCGGTTCAGAAGAAGACAACAAAGGAGAAGCAGCCGACGAAGACAGCAGTGTGGAAATCTTAACAGAGGAACCTGCCGCCGGTGACTCCGCAGAAGTTGCAGATGAACCGTCAGTTGAAGTCGCCGACGAACCCTATGTTGATGAAGCCGAAGTGATCTCAGAAGATTCCAAGGAAAGCGCGGAAGACGTCCAAGGAGACGCTGAAGACGATTCTTCCTCATCCTCTTCCTCAGAGAGCAGCAAAGAAGAGGAAGGAGACGAGGAAGCGGATCAGGGAGACAACAACGCATCTGCTGAAGATACCCAAATCGATGATGGTGAGTTATAACTTGTTTTATTTTATGGAATATTGTGGCATAACATACTTTGCGACCGATTAAAATAATGACCACTATCTCATAGGAAAATATTATGTAGGTCAATCGTAAATTTTCATGTATGCATTCAGATACCTTCAACTAATATCGATTTTATTAAAATTACTTGATTAAAAATATTTGTAATTTTTTTCAACCAAAATAGTTGAAGATGCTTCTGCAGAGACGAAAGAAGATGATAGTGACGCAGATAATAAATCTGGCGAAAGCAGCGAGAAGTCTGATGAAGCAGAGGATGTAGAACAAGAGGACACCGGTAGAGGAAAGAGAGATACAGAACAAGCAGACTCCAAGGAAGATGATTCAGAAACCAAAGAAGAATCGTCAGAAGAAAAAACCGATGACTCCAACGAGGCAGACTCTAAAGAATCGGATGATTCTGGTGAGAAGGCAGATTCCGGTGAAAATATAGATTCCGATTCTTCAAAGGAAGAAGCTGACGCCGATTCCAAAGAAGAAGGAGATACAGCAGAAGATAATGATACAAAGGAAGATTCTTCCAAGGAAGATTCTTCCAAGGAAGACTCTTCCAAGGAAGATACTAAGGAAGATGATTCCGAGGAAGATGCAAAGGATGATTCTGATACTAAAGTAGAAAAAGTGAAAGAAGGTGAAGAAGATGTGGAAGAAAAGTCTGTCGAACAACAAGATGAGGCTGTTGAAGAGGTAGTAGAAAAAGAAGAGGCTGCAGAAGTTGAAGCCGAAGATTCTAAGAGTGATAAGGGATCTGAAACGGAAACTGATTCTGATGACTCAAATGAAATGCCAGAAGATGACCTTTTAATGGTAAGTGTACCTAGATTTTACGCTTGAATTTTAAAAAACAAGGTGCACTGAATACAGTAAAATAAAAATGTTTCAATGGCGATGAAATTTGTATGGTCGGTGGATATTAAAAATATGTACTGTTTTTATTTTTTGTTAAAGTTGTGTTTTTCAATTTAAAGGAAATCGACATTCCAGAGAATCTGAGGTCTCGTGAACACATTTCCCAATTGCTTCGTTTGGATGAAGAATCCACAGAAGGAGAGTTGACCATTGAGAAATCAGCCGACATTACTCTGCGTGAATTGAAGAGGCTTTACGATGGCGCCATCAAACCCTTGGAAATCCTCTACAAGTACCGCGACTTGAGTAACAGGCATTTCGGGGATCCAGAAATCTTCTCCAAGCCCTTGATACTGTTTATGGGACCGTGGAGTGGAGGAAAGTCTTCCTTGGTTAACTATTTAACCGATAATGAATTCACGGAATGGTCTCTCAGAACTGGTAAAGAAATTTCGTTTTTATTTGCATTTTTGAGAAATCGAGCATATTTGGAAACTGTCTTTGGTTTGAATTCAGTGAAGTTATTTTGATTTGAATAGGTGCTGAACCATCGCCAGCGTATTTCAATATTCTGATGCATGGACCGGAACCTCAAGTTCTTGACGGAACTCAGCTAGCAGCCGATTGGACTTTCTCTGGACTGCAGAAGTTCGGCCAGGGTTTGGAAGAACGCTTGAGAGGACTCAGGTTACCCAATAAATTACTGGAAAAGGTAGAAAATTTTATTTGTAATTTTTTATACTTAACTGAGACTACTATTTTTGTGGAACTTTCTTACCTATTTTGGAGTAAAGAGACAAGATCATGTTTAGTAGCACTTATTTTGCCGAGCCATTCCTCATTTCTTCAAATTATCTTCTTGTTTAATTTCGCTTCAAAAGTTCTTCTACCTATTTTGAGTTGAGGACAATACTATTCATAATAATACATACGACTCTTTGTTTTTTTTTTATTTAAGCTCATTGTCTTTCCGCAGTCTTATTTTAGTAACAACTAATCTTTTACTGTATTAAAATTCTCGATAAATCAATTCCAGGTAAACATTGTGGAGATCCCTGGAATCCTGGAAGTCCGCAAGCAAGTTTCCCGAGTGTTCCCCTTCAACGACGCCTGTCAGTGGTTTATTGACAGGGCTGATGTCATCTTCCTAGTGTACGACCCCTCTAAGCTGGACGTTGGACCAGAAACTGAAGCCATTCTCGATCAGCTTAAGGGCAGGGAGGCACAGGTAAAATAAACCTTATCATTACATTCTACAATTTAAAGAAAATAAATAGAAGAAAGAAATTATTCAAGAAGAGATTTCCGAAAACAAATGAATATAAGTTGAAAAGATTTGCTTCACCCTATTCACGATGCTATTGGACCGTAAAGTATTCTTGATAGGTAAATATGAATGAGAATAGAAAAGGGAAAATTTGTAGAGGAATACGATGAATTAGTGTTAGTGATGGCAGACTGAGAAAGTGTTGGATTGATCACGTCGGAGACGATTGAACCCAGTTGGACTGGAAATGAACCAACTATTTCGATTGTTTGCAGCACATAAGTGACATGTCCCAAAACATAAGGTTTACAAGAGAGCAAATTTAAGATTAAGTTTGTTAAAATTTTTAACTTTGCTTGTGTATTTTTATGAAATAAATGCATCTGATTTATTTATTTAAGATTGTTAATCGTCTTTATTTTTAAATAATGTAATTATACAAAAAAAAAATTATATCATGTCCAGAAATTTCATTATTGTGCGGTGATCTTGTTGAATTTATTTCACTATGTTAACTCGGTTATTTTATTAATTTGGACTAGTGATATTTGTGCACACTATATATAACTTTCTAAAGTCTAACTAACGGCATCAAAAATATTTTTTGGCAATTAATGGACATGTCACTGTGACACGTTATTGTGGAGACGTTATTGTGCTACAAAAACTAATTTAATACTACTAGACTGAAGTGACATGTGGAATGAAAATTATTGAGATTCCATTCAGACCAACAATTTTTTGATTGTCGTTTTACTAATTAATTAGATATTTCTAATTGCAGACAAGAATTATCCTCAATAAAGCCGACCAGGTTAAGCCTGAGGAGCTGATGCGTGTTCAGAGCGCGTTGATCTGGAACATCTCCCCGCTGATGAGTTCCGCTCAGCCTCCAGTGATGTACACCACCTCGCTGTGGTCCATGCCCTACGAAGTCGGGGCTCCTGCCCGCTTGCTGCACTCGCAGGAGAGGAGCTTCCTGCGTGACCTCAGGACGGCTATCGACAGGAGGGTGGAGAACAAGATTGCCAGCGCTCGTAGATTTGCAGTGAGTATCTGAGTAACTCGGACCGAGTTGATTTTGATTTCATGTGTAGAGAACTTCAAAACCCTAATGGAAAGAATTTCTTTGAAGACTAGCTTTGTGACTTTCTTGCAGATTGAGAGCTTTGAGATCTGATCTTTTACATAATTTTATAGAAGAGCAGTATCGAAATCGATCTGGCTTCCTAATATTTTTTGACATTCTAACATACCCGTTACTTTCTATTTCTTAAAATGCTTAATTTTTGTTGTTTTTTTGATGTATGATGGTTTTAATACAAAATATAAAATAATACAGCAAGTAAGTTAGGAACCTTTACATGGTAACCATTAATAATTTGCGAAAATTTACTTTAAAATTAATAAGGGCTTTGGTAATAAAAAAAAGACAAATCGTTAAAAGATTTTCATTATAAGTACTTACACAGAAGTAGTATAAATAGGTCGTCTCTAAGTGGCTTCATTACCCTTTGATAATGTCTTCGAAAAGCAAAACATCTATTACACGAAGTAATAACTATACAGCTGAATTTGCTTGAAAAAAATAAACGTTATTTAAAAAAAATATTATATAAAACAAACATAAAGCAATAAATTAAATTGGAGTCCAAAAATTTGATTTGATAACTAAATATACGTAGGAGGTATTAAAAATGTCCACACGACGACATCTACTGCCCTAGGTTGGCTACAGAAGAAAATTGAAGAATAATATTTGGATAATTTGTATAGCGCCGTTTTTGTGCAAAATCACCTCAAGGGCGCTGTACAAATATATCATACATTTCTACAATGATCTATGTTATTACCAACTATGTATGCAGATAATATACAGTACCATACTTACTCGTACCTTGTAGGTCACTTGAGATGAACACTGTGTTATTGTTTATTAGAGAAATGTACGCACGCACAGGACATAATTGGACTTTCCGGTATTTATTTTAATAATATATATATTTATGTTCTTTAATGAGCTTGTTTTGGAAAGGAAAATCAAATATTATGCTGGGCGGTAATGATACTAAACAATTTAAAAAATCTCTTTTTAGGTACGAGTAAGGAATCACGCCAAGATGGTCGACTGCTACCTGACCACCTACTACAACCACAAGACGATCTTCGGGAACAAGAAAGTGGTGGCAGAGGCTATCATCGAGCACCCTCAGAACTATCACATCTACGAGGGCCTCAGCACCCTCACCAACATTTCCCGCTACGACCTTCCCGATCCGGAAACCTATAGAGACTTCTTCCGGCTCAACCCTCTGTACGAATTCCAGCAACTGGCAGCCACCTGCACCTACTTCCGAGGATGCCCTATCAATAGACTCGACGTAGCCATCGCATACGACCTTCCAGAACTCGTCGGCAAATATAAGAAGATGGTAGAATCATCCACTCCGCAAGGAATGCCCAAGAGTTGATGAGATTTCGAAGAAACTATGAATAAACATTTTGTTATCGCAAAAAAAGAAACACCTCAAATTATTATTGTGAACAATGATAACAAAACAAATATGATTTGAAAACTTCAAACATGTTCGAAAAAAGTATTAAACCAATTCATTACACAGAAATATGTACAAATATTAATATTAATATTTGCACTCCATTCAGCACTCACAGCACAACGTCTAGTCAATAATGGTTGTTGTTAAAGCATAAAAAGAGAACGTTTAAGATGTATTTTGATAAGAAATCTAGACATCACATTATTATTCACAATAAAGTTATTTTTGTTATTTATTAAAATATATTTTACGTTGATTTAGTTACTTATTTTATCCAACAGCAATTTCACACTTCATCTTGCTAATTTAATTAGAACGCGGCAAAACATAATTACATTTCATATTTTGATACGAATAACATAAATTGGTCGAAGTAGCATCTTCTAGAAGAGAACATCAAACTCATCCCATTTCATCCCACTTTCTGCAGAATTTCATTTTATTTATATCTCTCACCACAAAGAAGCTTTTATTTATAACAATTTTTTTTAATTTATTTGCTTTTCATTTAACAGCATTTTTTGTATGAACCACTTATTGTTTACTAGTAGATAGTAAGCAACTGTTCCTCCACTAAATAAATCAGTGATTTTTTTTATGTATATTTGTTATGTAAATACCTTAAGTTTTACAGAAGGTTTATACGAACCTTTAATAATAAAAAAAAAATAAAACAAAAAAACAACAGAAATGCATTTGTTTCTACCTCCAAATATTATCCTATAATAACAAATTTAATCCTATAATATTTTCGCTTTCTGTGATGGTAGTAGAAGATTTTCAAGTATTGTCATGTTATTTGGAACCCGGAAATGTTTGTCTTTCTTTTTAAGAATAGAAAAAAAAGGTTTTATATTTTCATAATTTGAGGCTGAAGGAAAATGGGGGAGCGAAAGAAAAAAAGTTGGTGGAGATTGGGAAGTATTTGCGTATTAAAATCTGAAACTATACAGAGCTAACGAAATTTAAAACAGCGCAGCGTTTCATTTCGGGGTGGCAATCTCTTTCCAGGTGATACTTAGATTGCCTTACACTCTGGAATGAGGTACGCAAATAAGTTTTTTTTTTAATTCCTTATGACGGTTCAAAGCAACTAATTTACGATTTGTAGCGCGAGATGGAAGCAGAAAATTAATGGTTCGAAGCAAGGTTCAAGCACAAAATTTATGGTTTGGAGCAAGGTGGAAGCAGGAAATAAATGGTTCGAAGCTAGGTACAAGTAGTAAATTTATGTTTTGGAGCAAGGTGGAAGCAGACAATTAATGGTTCGAAGCAATGTACAAGCAGGAAATTTATGGTTTGAAGCAAGGTGGAAGCAGGCAATTAATGGTTCGAAGCAATGTACAATCAGGAAATTTATGGTTTGAAGCTAGGTACAAGTAGTAAATTTATGGTTTGGAGCAAGGTGGAAGCAGACAATTAATGGTTCGAAGCAATGTACAAGCAGGAAATTTATGGTTTGGAGTAAGGTGGAAGCAGGCAATTAAGGATTCGAAGCAATGTACAAGCAGGAAATTTATGGTTTGAAGCAAGGTGGAAGCAGGCAATTAATGATTCGAAGCAATGTACAAGCAGGAAATTTATGGTTTGAAGCAAGGTGGAAGCAGGCAATTAATGGTTCGAAGCAATGTACAATCAGGAAATGTATGGTTTGAAGCTAGGTACAAGCATGAAATTTACGGTTTGGAGAAAGGTGTTGACAGAAAATTGAAGGTCCAGCATGGATTCGAGAATCTCAGAAATTTTTACAAATGTTTAAATATTGTTAAAAATTGTGAAATCGTTTTTAGAATTGGAAATAGTTTCAAGTATCTGCATTTAATGTGTTCTTTTGGGAGACCCTTCTTGAACTTTTACAAAAATTGTGATAGTTCCAATGGCTCGTCAGTCATAACAATAAATAAAATAATATAAGTAGTGAAGAAATCATATTCAACTCGTCAAAATATGTACTTCTAACGTGATAGTGTTTGTTACCTGTTAATAAGAACTTACATGAGAAGAAAATAATAAGAAATTAATCACGAAAGCCCTTTGGTAAAAACATATAAATCCTTGCATTTTAATTAATGGGAAAATCCTCGCTTTGTGACGATACAAAAGTGGAAAAAGTTTTTGTGAAATTTTCGAAGTTTCTTTAGCTCTCGAGTTTTCAATAATAAACTTATTTGCAAAGATTACTACGGAAACTTTCCGATTTAAATTTTCCGTTGAACTAAAGACTCTCAAACTTCGACCAACTTTCCTGTCTGAAAAGAAACCGTATTATAAGATATTTAAAACATATTTCAACAAAGCGGGTGGGCAAGTATATCGACAAACACAATATGTTTGATAATATTTTTTTCAATCAAAATCACTGGATCGTGAACGTATCGTGTATCAAGCGGAGATTTAATGAAATTACTTATAGGAGGATCTAGTAAATAAACGATTGATTCAGTGTCCTGGCCTAGGTTCAGGTGGATTTGTCTTAACTCCTGATTGCCAGTATCGGGGAGGGGGTTTAAAATGTTTAATGCTTATTGCTAAGGATGCGTTTTAAATGAAGCGATTTATTATTAAAAAGATTAAATTTACTCAACACCCCCAAATTCAGTGACCACAATTGGGTTCAGTATAAAAATGAGCTCTTAGAAGCTGATGACTTTAATTTACAGTTATTAGAGGCGATATTTCAAAAATTACTGCACATTTTTATTGATGATCGGCAGATTTTAGTAGAAATCGGCAGACTTTCAAAATTTTTATTAAATTTCCGGAATTTCGGTAGATTTTATATGTATATTTGTACATTTTATCTGAAATCGGTAGATTTACCTAAATTTCTATATAAATGGCTTCACATATCAAGAGTTCGGGTAAGGCGGTCGTACGAGCATGCGCCCCAGTGTGGCGATTAAATAAATATTGCCAGCTCCTAAAATGAAATTACGATTAGTTCCTACACCAATAAACGATTAATTGTTGTCTTTGGGATAGGCGAAAACTGCCAATGATGAAGTTGGATTAGCAAAAATTGAAAGGGTAAAATAAAAATGACCTATGTAGATAGATATCTTAAAAAAGTTAATTGTTGTAAATATTTTTTTATTTATTTAGGCATTTACTTTATATTTTGTTTGTCTGTTGATTTTGTAGAGCATTTATATTTGAACTCGACCGTTTGGAATTTCATCCGTCTGTAAATTTGTTTGTGCGTTCCGCTTCCATTTACAAAAATCTGATGCATCCACCGTATTACTGAAGCAAGCCTAACTTTGACTGGGTGATTAACTTTGACAATGGTTTTGTAAAGATTCTCTTTTCACCTGTGAAATCGTAGTGTTTATTTGAACTTTTTTATTTTCATATTTTAAATATTATGGTACCTACCTACCTGAAAAAATAGTGAAGTTTCTTTGAAAAATTGTATAAAAAGGAACTCCAGTGAAAAATATTATGGCTTAAAAATATATATTCACATATCTCAACAAACGATTCTGAATATATGTTTTATTAATTCTATTACACGTAACAATGAATATATTTCTTGAAAACCCCTTGCTTAGTTGACATCATTGCATCGGTTGTTTCTAGTGCCATGCCGCCAGTCTTCGAAACGCCCTGCTTTGTTGACATCAGGGGTGGTTCGTCTACGAAGGTCTTTTGGTTAAAGATCTCTTAAAATATAGTGCAATAGTATAATAAAAAGATTTAACGAACTACCCGATAAGTCATTTATTTTTAATATTTGTTCATATTCGCACGGTAATAGCGAGTTCCAGTGCCATCTAGCGACCAAATGAGAAGCTGCTGTATGTACAGGGTGGGTCACTTCAAGTTTTATCCCAAAGCTATCTTCTTTCTTTCTCTTTGCCAGACAAAGGAGGTAAACACTATCATGTCTGACTATGTCTGAAACTGTATTAGTATCATACAAAATTTATTTTCAAGGGCTTTTCAGACATGACTGCGGTGAGATAGAGATATCTAAGACCTAAGATTAAGAGGAAGCTACAAGCCAAAAATATGTATATTATTGGTATACCTTATATTGTAGGTAATAAGCGTTAAAATCGCTTGACAAACGGAGTCTAGAAACGTTAGATTTCAAGCAAAAAACTGGTTTTTATTTATTTTGTAAATAATTTTATAAGAAAGCAAAACAGTTAATCAAGTGAAACTGTCACAGATAATCTCAGCTATAATAATATATTTTTAAAAGTTTTTTCCTTTACGCGTTCATACTGAAATTATTGAAAATTTAAATTTATAAATATAAATTTCATATTGAAAAAAATTTTTTTTAGTAGATTACATTTATATTTTTTATTGAGTAATTTTTTTATTTTATTTGTATTCTACTCAAGCGAAACGATAAGAAAACCTTCAATTTATCTAAAGCATATTTTTTAGTATCTATAATGTACACCAATTCGTTATAAAAGTTAGTCAAAATAATGATTTAGCATAAAGCTTCGCCTTAAGAGGGAGATGTGAAATAATGTCAGTCGTAAGTTTTTTGTGTTATAAATCATAGCCACCTTGAACTTGAAATTATGTTAATCCATTGTTGACGTAATTTGCATGAAATAATTTAAAATTTTAAATTCTGTGGATATCATATCCAAAAAAATTGCAACCAATTCATTGAATCATGACAAATGTATTAATATAAAGTGACAATTAGTTTATCTTACAAGATAGAAAATAAAGAGGTTAAAAAGAAAAGTTATCATTTTTATCAGTGCATTTGCGGGTGAAATAAAATGAAAGTATAGGAGGTACTTTAGCTTTTATTATTTACTTGATAAACAATTGATTGAGCTTGGAGTTAATGGAAATTAAAATTAAAACTTTTAAAAGGAAAAATTAGTAATATTCGGAGATAAATAATCTTAAATTAGACAAAATTGTACTACCGGCTTCAAAATAGGTGGGTACCGACAAATTAATTTCACATATTGGCGTTTTTATAATATTCATTACGCATGTATAAACATTACATATTCATTTTTTTCCAATTGACCTTCCACTTTACAATTACTTCTGAACCCCTGGAGCCTCCTCTGCCTCCATCTCCCCATATTTTCCACATATTCTGCTGACAGTATGCTACATTAGCGCCTACTGGCGGCGCGAGTTGTGTGGCTTAGTTTCCTTTCACCTAATTTAATGCTAAACATTAAATTAGTTATAAAGACATTTTTTAACAATATTTCTGAAAATACAAATAAGAAAACGCAGAACACAGAAGCGCACACCAAGTACTAAATAAATTCAATTTTCCACCATTTAAAGGAATATCAACGTCAACATGTTACACCAGCGCCTCCAGCGGCAAGTGTTACTGATCCTGCTAGGATTTTATTAGAGTTGTGCGTATTATTGATATTACACGGTATTTGAGTTTACAGGGTATTTGAGGTGTACATCTTTAATACACTTTAACAAATAACAAATAGCCACTTGACATCACCCGCCTTACTTGTGTTGAAATAAAAATATTACTCCGTCGATCGGTGATAAATGGTTAATTTTGTCCCAAGAGTCCCGAATGTGTCAAAACGCGGAATTTTAGAATGAATTTTAGAATTGCCCTCCAACAAAAAATAGCACTTGACATGAGAATATATTACGCATCAGACTTCATCACAGTACATTTGCTTACATTATACGGTGCTCTGAAATATCTAATAATCTAAATAATAAGGTGCACATTTACTTTCTTATTTCAGCAAAGATCGAAAGTCTAACCCAAGCCAAACAAAAAAGAAACATCCAAACAATGGTAAATTGAGACAAAACATGACAAGGGAGAGAGAAAGTAAACAAAATTCAATATAATAAGAACATGCAAATATTTACCTTGTTTTCAGGGATGGGTTTTAGGAATGTCAAAAATATTAGTAATAGATATAGTAAAATATCTAAAACTGCTACACATTGGTCGCCATTGTGATAAATCCGTTTACATCTACAGCAACTAGCTTAGAATAATATTTAAATAAATTGCTGTTTTATACAAATTATGCTACATTTTCAGATCTCTCAGATCTATCCTTAACCTAAAAACATGAAAATGTGTCTACTTTGCACTCTTTCAAGCAATTGCTACACATGGGATTGTGGGATTGGGAGGTTGTGCATCTTCAATTCTCCGACCCTTGATTTTAACTGAAAAACTATTGCTAAGGATAATTTTCAAATGTCACCCGTCACACCCATCAGAGCCACTTTTCAAAAAAAATTGTAATCCTAGATATTCGTCAATTATACATTTAGACTCTTCTTATATACATATGGAAAAAAAATATCATCAAAAAAACACAAAAAAATATTCATACGCGTTACTCGTCAGACCTAAAATGTGTAATTCATCCAAAAAAAACAGCATTTTCCCAGCGACAATTTTCCTATATTGCTCCCAAGATATTCAATTCACTCAATATAGATACCAGAAAATCGGAAACTAAACATCTTTATATAAAAAATATTCAGTATTGGCTATTGGTAAAGGGAAGGAACTATTGCAAAGAATGTCTCGTGTCTTTAAATTAATTAACTGCTCTTTTATTCCATTTTATTAATATGTTTTCATATTATTTTTATATATTTTTTTCTCTCTCTTATTTCTGTACATACTAACTTCTTAACATTGTAATCTAAAGAAATATGGCTACCATAATACGGGCTTGTGCCTAGTATGGTGGCTGTAGAAACAAAGAACTGTTACCATTTAAATTTTTATGAATAAAGAAACACAAAAAAAAATACTTACCTCTTCAGTAGTATATTCTCTCTCCACTCTGCCTTCTCACCAATTCTTGTCGCTTGGGTGGGGACGAGGGAGGTGAATTTTACTATAAACAACTATTAATTATGTGTATCGATTTTAATTAGGTTTGTCAAGTTTTAATACTAAATCTAAATTATACTTAGATCTACTTTAATCTATAACTTAAATAGTTGTCATATCGTTCGGGGTTGCTTCTCCATTGTTCATATCGTTATTGTTCACTGTAACTACCCTGTTGTCACTGAGTTAGTTCTATGCGTTGGCCTTAGGAAGGCCGAAGACCTAGGTGGCAGCTTCTGCAGTTCTGCAATGTCTGATACCCGACTTTCTTCGTCTCACGCCCAGCACTACGTCGTCGGGCGGTGGAAAACATATCTTGCAAATAACTTCCTCGAAACCGACTGTAAATTCTTTATCCACCGCATAGCATCGCCTGGAACGCATGATTCACCACCACTTCTGTCTCGGTCTCGTCTCTAGAAAGATGATAGTTTTCACGTCCGAGATCTGCCGCTGAGTTTGCCACGAATCTACAGGGATAAAAACAGAGTTTCATCATCGGTACAAAAGGGTTTCCTGGAAGTGAAGCGGTTGCTATTCTTCCACGAATGAATACATTTAATAATTCGGTAAATATTCGGGATCACTAGCTACGGCTAATACCAAATATTTTTAAATAAAACCTTTTGATTCACCTTAATTACAATAAAAGAAAACTGACTTAATTTCGAAATTTTTAATTTTAGCATTTTAATTTTTAATTACTTAAAATGAAAATTTGCTTTCGTTGAGCGGGATGACAGCCATTTCAAATAATTTCAGTCAATTGGTATTAATGATTCTACATAGTGGCTGACTTCATGCGAATAAGAAAAACGATGGCGCAAAGGCAATTTACGACGGTCCACTACTCATATCAAGTTCTTCCATGATCATCCATGATTAAGGTTGTTTTCGGTGGCCGCAAGATTGCCAAAAATAATACAAATGTGCATATTTTTTCTAAAGAAAGCAAAAAGGTACCTTTTCTAGCCGAAACAGAAAAATTACGCCTGATTTTACGTGTGTGACAGGCACTCACTATTTCAATTATTCGACATCTTTATAAAAGGTTAGCAAAACTACAAACATTTCCACATTTTTCATTTTGATTTTCGTGCCAGATTATATTATGACTTCTCAACCATCATAATAGAAACTCCTCTCTAATAACTTCCAAAAACCCCAATAAACATAAGAAGAACAATCACACGACATAATAATATTTTTCACACGTCCCGCCGATAAGTTAATTATTTTGGACCATTAAATTGTAAACGGAACAACGGACGGCTAGAAACAATTGAATAACGTAAATTAAAAAAAATAATTGTAATTTAATATTCTGGCAAAATAGAGCCTACTTAAAAAGCATTAATTATTTATTTAGGTACTAACCTAACCTTAACCTAACCTAACTTAACCTAACCTATAATAACCTAACCTAATCTAACATAATCAAACCTAACTTAACCCATCTATTCAAAAAGATAGCTGCCAAAAATATGGGAAAAATTAGTTAAGTGATAATATTGTAAATTTCAAAATGAGATCGACAAATATGACGTATATAATTAGATCCCAATGGTCGAGTGGATAAAGACGTTGTTCCGGTAAGACAGAGATCTTGGTTCGATCCCCAGTTAAGACCGTTATATTTTAATTTTCGGTGTCTTGTTCCTTTTCGTGTTTCGTCAAGATTTGTTAGTATTATATTCTTCTTCAATGAACATATATATGTACGATAACATATATGATTAAGATCCATCTTTTATAGATGAGTACATTTATTAAGTAGGTACCTATCCAACACAAAGGATTCTGTAAAAAAAAGATTGACGAACAAAGCGAGTTTTTTCTTGACACATGGAAGATTGTTTGACATTTTGTCTTCGATTATTAAAAAAGATTTAAGTTCAACGTACAATTCTCAGTAGTTTTTGCGCAAACAAAAAGGGTTGCTATATAAACACTAGAAAGATAATTTGAATTTATTTGGCTACGTTCAGACTTAACCGCACAAAGCACCAAACCGCTCCCAACTAGCTATTAGAATTGTGACTGCCCATGTATAGAACAAGCCATCAATATCAAATATCTAGGACTAACCTTTGACACACACCTAAACTGGAAATAGCATAGGTATCTATAACATAGCATAGGGTAGCGCCCTTCATGACAGCCGGACGCGTCATGCCGTCTTCCAACCGCTTTGTGTTTTTTTTTAGTATTTTCAAGGGAAATGAGGCAACATCCCTTTGAAATTATTTTAAAAATCAATGAATCAACATTTTAAATTAACTTACCAATTAGTAATCAGAACTTTATAGTAATGTGATTAGAGTGTAGTGTGTTAAAAATGAATAATCGAAAATTGTGCTAAAAAATATTCGAAATTCGTTGAAGTTGAACTTGGGACGAGAATCGGTAACTGTAGGTACGCCAAATGTTTTCAATCGAATTCTTGGAAACTCTAAAAGCACTAACAAGTGCCCAGGGCAATTTATTATCCCGACCGTCGCCTTTTATTGTGGGCACATGGCAACACTAACAACACAAACATAATTACCAGGAACAAGATTACATGGAGATGGACTTGCCGAACGTCACAGCGGTGCTGCCAAGGTTTGTTATCTATGTGAGGATACTATGACAGCGCTTAATTAGCAGCAGACACATACCTGGATGGATGATGAACCTCTTGCTGGCACTGTTGGTGGGCGCGGTGAACTCTTTTGCTGCAGCAGCTGGTCCAGTTTCCTCACCACCTAGGATTCTTGCTGCAGAGTCTCCATCCTCTATCTTCGTCGAATGTCACAGCGGTGCTGCCAAGGTCTGGTATCTATGAGAGGTTATTGTGTTAGCGCTCTATTAGCAGCAGACACATACCTAGACGGATGACGAACCTCGTGCTGGCACTGTTGGTGGATGCGGTGCACTCTCTCGCTGAAGCAGCTGGTCCAGTTTCCTCACCCTCTAGGATTCTTGCTGCAGATTATCCATCTTCGTGTCACTTGTTTCTGTACTACATTTTATTTAACTTAATTTCAATTTATTTTTATAATATTTATATTTTTTTGTAATACCTGCATTAACTGTAAAGCGTCCCTGAGGTGATATCTCACAAAAGCGGCGCTATACAAATCATCCAATATATAAATAAATAAAATTACAAACAAAATTCGTAAATCTATTTACTTTTTCAAACAAACACGTAATTTCCTTGACCCCAAACTTTTAAAATCAGTGTATTTCTCACTATGCCAATCACACATAGAATACGAAATTTTAGTTTGGGGTAATACTTCTTCTAGTGCCCTCGACCCCATTATTAAAGCACAAAAATTAATCATAAAAATAATTCTCAAACTTCCTCTTTCTACCAGCACTGATACTATCTTCAATACTATCAACGTTATGGACATAAAACAGCTCTTTGCAAGATCCATCTTGATTAATTTACACCAAAAGAGCAAAACACCATACAAACCAACTCAAACGATACACAATATCCGAAAAAATCACCTTTGTGCAAAGACATTTCAAATACATAGCTTGCAAACTATACAATATACTACCAGCCACTATTAGACGAACAGAGTCAATGACCAAATTCAAACATGAAATAAAGAAATGAATAACAAGTATTGGGCGTCTCACTATCACAAACATATGTAAACCAAATTACACGTAAACAGTGACAAAAATTCACAAACAAAATGAAATAATATATTCAATAATTTTATAATAGCCCCTTTGTAAGTATAGTCCAGTCAGTGGGGAGTTTTACCTTGCAAAAGGTTAGGTAGTAGCGATTTTGATATATGTTGTTAAGATTGGGACTCTAAGGAAAAAAAAAAGTTTTCGACCTTGGGAGGGTCGAGCTCGACCCGCCATCTTGGATTAAAGGTGCCGAAATTTGTTTTTTTTCAAAATAATTGTGAAGTGGTCGTTTTTACAACCAAATTGTCGAAGGCAAACTTAAAGACAACTAAATTACCTACATTTTGTTGTAGAAAGTTTTTTTTTCGTAAGTCTAATAGGTAACGAGTTACAGTGGCGGAAATGTGAATATTTTTCTAAAAAATGATGAAATTCCAAACTATGTAATTTTTTCGGGTTATTCATGACATAATTATAATAATTTTGTTAACTCATTTCCACACCACCATGAGGTAGAGAACATGACGCATTTTTTTATTGTGGTATCCCCAGTAGGTCTACTTCACAGATATACCAGCGATGGTAGATTTCGAAATTATGTTACATTACTATGAATTATGTTACTATAAATTATGTTACTTAATAACAGTCTTCGTCATCAATGTCATCATCTAACTCATTGCCTGTGATACTGAGATTCTGGGCTTCCATTGACAAAATCTCCTCTTCTTCGTCCTCGACATCGATGTGAACCTCTGGCGAATTTCGGCATGTTTGACCATTACAGCACCCACATACAATAGAACACTTCAATCCAGCTTTCCTGCAGCTACATGCAACGCCGCATCCTTTTTTACAATTGCATGAAATAAATTTTAATAAAGTCTCGGGTGCTGGTTTCTTTGTCATTCTTACTGGAACAAGCCCGTTGGTGTCACGTTTCCAACCCCAGTTTTCTGGATTTTTTTGGATTCCATACCATTTTTGGACTTGATGGTACGTTTTAAATGCATGGTACCGTGCAGCGTCGTTCGTTGGTGGCAAAGAGGCAAGATTGAATTTGCTTTTTGCTGTCGACTTTGCGAAACCTTGGAGCGGACTTCTTCCAAGGTTTCCTTATCCATGTCACCCCCGTACAAAGCAACAAGAAAGCGTGTTCCTGCAACTACTATGTCTTCTGGTGTTGCATCATGTTGTCTGAAGATTCCTATGATGGCATTGAGTCTTGTGTCGTTTTGCACAAGCGAACAAAATTTTGTTTTTCCTTGGTTGAAGAAGGACGACGTTGTATCGCAGCCGCTAAAGGCATGAAGAAACAGAATATTCTCAGCCGCCTCTTTGTATTTCACACTATTCGCGGAATACAGTATTTCAAAAGTTTTGCCTCTCCCGGGCTTGCGAAGATATATACTACTTTTGGGTGGTGCTAATACTGTCAGCAGAACTAGGAGATCAACGTCTTCGCCAATAATGAAAACAGCGTCACATGATGAACACAAGGAGATCGCAGTATTGACAATCAACTCATCAGCATCTTCTTCAGCCTGCTTAACTGTAAAATCATCCTGTATAAATTGCTTTGCAAGCATCGAAATCAGACGGACTTTGTTATTTTCATTGGCTAAAAATCGTTCGTGTGAAACTTGAACTGGCATTGTTTCAACGAAAAGAACATCTGCAGACATGAGCATCCAGGCAACGTCCTGTAACCAGGACTCAATCAGTGTTGCCAAGTCAGCTGTAGACTAGGATCCCACTATAACAAATCAACGTCGTCGAGCACACGGATGATGCTATGTAAGAATATTGTAACGTAGAAATACGTTAAAATGATATTGTGTAATACGTTCGTACAAAATTTATCAAGAAAACTGGAGTTTTACAATTTTTTGTCAAAATTTCCTTCTTTCAACCGCTGTAACTCGTTACCTATTAGACTTACAAAAAAAAACTTTATACAAAAATTGTCGGTAATTTAGTTGTCTCTAAGTTTGCTTTAAACAATTTGGTTGTAAAATCAACCACTTCATAATTATTGAGAAAAAACAAAATTTTGGCACCTTCAATCCAAGATGGCGGGTCGAGCTCGACCCCCCCAAGGTCGAAAACTTTTTTTTTTCTTTAGAGTCCCAATCTTAACAACATATGTGAAAATCGCTACTACCTAACCTTTTGCAAGGTGGAGCCCTTTTTTATCCCCCACTGACTGGACTAGTAATCTTTAAGTACCTGAATGCGTCTGTCTCGACACAGGTATACCCTAGTGAGACAGATGTTGAAAAATTTATGTAATAAAACTTTATATTGATGAATAAAAAATAAAAAAAAATAATAATTAGTCAAAAGGGCAACGAAAAGTGTATGAAATAAATTGCAACCTTAATTACGTCTTAGGGCCTTTCCATCAATGTGCAAGTATTTGTTAGGAGCGGCTCGGTACGTAGGCTTTAATTAGTATGAATGTAATTTAACAAAATATTAGTTTCTGGATATACCTATGTGTTGGTGAAAGTTTTTTTCTGTTTGGGCAGAATTTTTCGAAGGGGTAGGGAAAGAAATTAAATTATTCATTGTTTTTAGAAATTAAAAACTCAATTATGTTTAGAATCCGTTTTGTCTGTAATTAAATTATGAAACAAGAACATATATAGCCAGTACCGAAGTAGCTTTGAGATTGTTCAGTTGCTACAGACAAATAAAGTGGTATAGTTCAAGAAATCTGCTATTGTCGATTTGTCGATAGCAACAATAATTATTTTGTGCAAATCAATTATTTCCATTGTTCAGCGATATTTGTACGAATTTAGTCAGACGCTTATAATTCTTCTATATGAAGAAAGCTGTATTAGAAGCATCGATATTTAAAATTAGATATTATTTATTTTAAATGAGAAACTAATATTTATAAGACAAGGTTTTTTTATGTATAGCACAAAGGATAAAAAATTATTATAAGAAATAATTATTCTCATGAAATACCCGTACAACTAGAAGTCGCCAACGGGAATTGAACACGCAGTCCTCTGATTGTCGGCCAGCTGCTCCAAACCCGCCAAAAAATCAATATTTACTAGTACTTCATTCAACAATTATTGATTATTACATGTTTATTTTTGTAGGAAAGACTTCAGTCAGAATGCTGCGGGTTTAATTCCCGTCGGCGGCATTTATTTTGACAAGGGAGGTTTTTTCAATTTAGGTATTTCAGGCGAATAATTATTGCTTTTAATAATTAAATATTTAGATTTTTCTTAATATTCTAGGTTAGTTGAAGTTTTATAACTGCAGTCTCTTAAATTATATTTTATTAAATCAAAAAACATTTTAAAAACTAATCATCATAATGAAAGAAAAATAAGAAAGGTCGTTTTGTTTTTAGTATCTAATTTCCGATTCGATGTAATGAATATAAATACAAGACATCTTCTGTATTTATATTCATTCGATGTAATGAATGTAAATACAAGACATCTTCTGTATTTATATTCATTCGATGTAATGAATGTAAATACAAGACATCTTCAGTATTTATAATCATCGGATGTAATGAATGTAAATACAAGACATCTTCTGTATTTATATTCATTCGATGTAATGACTATAAATATAAGACACCTTCTGTACACCTTGGTGAAAGCTTCTGCTTTACAGAAAAATATATATTATATTTCATTGAATTGCGCATTGGAGCGATAAATCCAAGGTAACAGAGCAATCGTAAATAGTGATGATAGGTACTTCTGAGGGGAAATACAATTTGATATCTTCTTCCAAGTATTGCACTGATATTAAGCCCCCACATAATCAATTCTACCGATTTATAACAAGTTTCTCGTTAACTCTTTAAGTTATCAAGTTACAAAAAAAAGTTATTTTTTAAGATAATATCTACATATTTGTTATGCCGAAACGTTAATTATATGAAATTCACTCGATGGAAAAAACCGAAAATTATTAAAAACACATTTGTTCTGTTATTTAATATGTTATAGGCATGAAATTCACAGTGTTTCTTCAAATGCAACTAAAGCATCTGTCGAGAAATATTTGCTCCATTTCAAACGAGTGGTGTTTTATTAAATATTTTCACCATTTCCTCTTAATTATTATCGTTTTTTTTAATATTAGCGCGCTCCCTCTAACATTCGTATTTACATATCTCCTTTTCAAACCATCTTTGAACGCTTACTACGGGGCCTTAATGAAAATTTCTAACATACGTGTTTTATTATGTCTTATCTATTTTAACAGGTAATTTTCAGAATAATATATACTCTCAGTATGTCCCGAGACGCGATCATATCTCGCCTTACTTCTATCGGCATCAGATTCTAAATATGTCGAACCGAAGGAAATTACACAAATTGTGTCAAATGTTCAACTTGATGAATTCAAAGATTCCTGCCTATCTGTTTGACAGATTGCAGTGGTCCCGTGACTCTCATACACATAGTACACGTCAAAGAAACTACTTACTCGTTTTCCCCAAATAAAACTATTGTGTTTGAGGGTAGATATAGCTATTCTTCGTCAAAGCTTTGGAACGAAGTATTTCGAATATCGACAAAAAGCTCTGCTGCGAATGGTTGCTATCATTACAATGAAGGCGATACTTAGCTACATGTGGTTGCGATTTTGTATATTGTTTATTTTGAATTTTTGTTGACTATATTATTAATTTGCATTGATATCTACTATTTCTATTTTGATTTGTTTGTGTTGATTTGAGTTTTATTGCTAATATTATTTCATCGTTCATTATTATACCTAAAGATTTATATATTATCATATTGGAGGCACTGCTGAAAACCAGCTGCATTCCCGGAGAGATCTGGAATGCGTAGCTGAGCATTGACCTTTTTGTCAATAGAATTTTTTTTTAAATATATTAAAATTATCAATTGGCAAATAAATGTTTTGTTATTATTATTAATATTATCGCGTTTATGAAAGATCACCATTCACAATCGAAACTTGAAACGGTTTTAGTCATATTTGGTGACTTCATCTAAATAGCCAAGTACTTTCCCAAATTTTATTTACCTATATTATTCCCCTCCCTACTAACTTCAGCCTTGCAATATACCTCAATTGGGGATGCCATAGTCTCACTGGCTCCAGAAAATTGGGAGCAGTTGGGTCTAATATCCCTGGGTAATCCCTGGTAAATAAAAAATACAGTGTGTGGCAAGCCTACGCACGACGGAAGTGAAACTTTTAGTATTCTTCTCTCTCTCTTTTCATTTCATTCTCTCTTTTTTTCTGTCTATTGACATATTTATAAGTAGCATGTGATAGAAAAATTAAAAGTTATAAAAATATGGGATTCGAACCCGGGTCCTGCATAACGAGTGTCGAACGCTCTGCCTCTAGACCGCGAGGAGAGGTATCTCGCGCGACGAGAACCGCGTATACAACGTGTACTCCTCAATTGGCTTGTCCCGCCAAAATTTTCGTTGTCAAACACGGCAAATGAATAATATCACATAACGTCTCGTTAACGCTTTATATAGGGTCGAATCGAAGATATATCGGCAGTGTGAAGTCATATCTGTCGTTTTTCAAAATATTTCCGTATATTTGTCCGTTTTGGAAAAGACCTATCGTGTTTTAACAGTCTCATACCCGTATGGAGTCTGAATTTGAAAAACCTTTCTAAATTTTGAAAAAATCACTTACGGCTGTATTTTTTACAAAAAAATTTTTACTACATTATTACAAAACATGTAGATATCTTCTTAAATGTATGCCTGACAAAGTCGCAGCACGAGAGCATTTTATCACTTTTCCTCGAATTAAAAAAATCACAAAAAGAAAAAAAAAATAGTTAAAGTGGGGATCGAATCTCGGTTCTTCACGACGACAGTCGGGCGCTCTGCCTTTAGACCGCAAAGCTGAGTTTGGAGAGTGACCTAAACTAGGTATATAATATTAGCTAGGCTCCTACAGCGAAATGATCACGGTTTTTCGTGACGGTCATGAGTCGGTTTTTCTCCGGTCCTCAAAAATGCATGACGCGCGTAAAGAAGTTTCACTTCAATAATTCACCTGCAAGTACCATTATTGCGTAATTGTTTGCTTAAACAGAAGTTCTTCATCCTAAATACTTTCGTCTCTTGACTTCCCTTCTCCCTACCCCTTTCAGCTAGAAATACTCTACTATACACTAGTATTATGCTGTCCTGATGAGGCTACGGTGTAAACGAAACCTGGTCGACAATACTTTACTTATCATACAAGCTACGGTGTTAGCAAAACCTGATCAGAATTACTCTACTACATATTGTACTACCCCGATGAAGCTACGGTATTAACGAAACCTGGCCGAAAATACTTTACTATATATTGTACCACCCCGATGAAGCTACGGTGTTAACGAAACCTCGTCGGCAAAACTTTACTATTTTTTATACTACCCTAATGAAGCTACGGTATAACTGAAACCTGGTCAGCAATATTCTATTCTAAATATATGGTATCTACTATATTATAATAATACTATGGTATATCAATACTACTCTGATGAAGGTACGGTGCTAGCGAAACCTGGTCAGCAATCCTCTACTATATATTATACTACCCCAATGAAACTACGGTGCTAGGTTGGAACTTGGTTGGAAATACATCATTAAGTTTCTGCTTCATGTGAAAATAGAAGAATTCATCATTTAACATGCCCAGAAAAAAGAACTCTAGCAAAAAATTGTTCATATTTTGACTTAAATATTCTCTATAATGCGTGTATATTATATTATTTTGTCTGGGCTCATTTTATACATTATGTATGTGATTTACTTTTCTGTAACTATTTTTTTTTCATATTTCGTATCACATAATTATATTTTTTGTACCTATATTAGACAACAGTTCCTAAGTATTTATGTCAATACAAAAATATGTCTGATAACAATGCAAGAAGAAAGGATCGCTTACACATTCTGAAAAATTACACAATTTTGACAAGTTTTATAATTCTACTACAATCAACACTATGCACAGTAAGAGGACAACGACAGTGATAGTGCGGGAAAGTTGTTTCCGTTATCAATGATTGGAATAAGCCTTGGTGACTTCATCAACCTGGTTCGATGGCTTCCACTCAATCAAAGAACAATATTGCGTTGCTATCTTGTTGATTCTGTCTCAATAAATAATGTTGCCTATCATTAATATTAATTGTTATTGATTCAACATCTGGCAGATTCTGCAGGAAATTAATTGCGGATTATCGTATTATATTTTATTGGCATTTATTACAGTAGGTGTTCGGTTCTTTTGATAAATATATCACGTTTCTTAATACTCGATCTGAGCATTAAACATTTTTTTAAAATTCTAACTAAAGGGTTGAAAACTTTTGTAGCCAGGTCCTCGCTTAGATGCATTATAAAATACATAAAATGGTTGATATTAGCCGCCCGGGGACAGTTTTTTTTTTCAAATTTAAACTTTGTACATGATTTACTGGCATACGAAAAAAAAATCATAAAAGTTTATACCACAAAATCAACTCCAAATGAGAATCACCAGTTTACCGCTTGTACGACGAGTTTCCGGATACCTTGTTTAGTACGTTAGTGATTTAAAAGCTTAAAAATATGATCCCCAAATATCTGTAAACTAATATTATGCACCGTGAAAGTATACGAAAAGATAATTAGTCGAGATTTTGGGCTTAAACCTATACGCAGCTTCACACAAAATAGCTACAAAGGACTAATGCTTTTTAATAGCCTTCCAAAAACCAGTGACATGTCTTGAATCTTTATAAAGTACAAGTAATTTTGTAGGAATAATATGTGTATGAGACCAGTTGGAGAGGTCCAAGGGTCTCCCCAAATCAGCGTCTCCCGATCTGGCAAAAGGTTTTATTACTTCGAAAAAGGTTTTGAATATTGGTCAAGATATACTTGTGAGTTTCAGTTATAAATATAAATATCGCTGATATTTTTCGTGCCGTCAATTTTTTTCATATTTTGGAAAAAACAAAGAAAAAATCATTACAGCTTTCGGTGCCGGTAAATTTTAATGATGCCATGATTTATTTATATGCAAATATTTAGTAATGAGCACTTCCCCGGCAAGGAAGGGGTTCTGGGTTCAATTTGTAGTCTTTTTCTATATTTTCTGAATCACATCTTTCCTTAAGAGGAAGCTACAAGCCAAAAATGTCTAAATTCTTGGTCTGCTTTATATCGTCGTAGCTGTTAGGCAGGGGCATCCTGAACACACCTCACTTGATAAACCCTGTTAAATCGCCAAACGTAGCGAACCACTAGGGGTATCTTTCTATTTTCCACGCCTGTGCTTTGTAGTATCTAAGTTTCAATGCTGAACTTTTGAAATATAAACAACCATTGAAGTTTTCACCATTTTGGATATATTCAGCTATCCATGCAGAAAACAAACATAAATTATTCATCTTTCCAAAGTCATCCATCTGGAAATCAAAACATATTTCTCTAAAATTGTGATGCATGGTAATATGTTGGGTATTCAAGCGATAGATGGCACTAGTCAGAAAGCTTACTCCAGAGTCCGACAGATGTCGCTAGAGTGTAGCAATTGCCTGTGGGGTATCCTTGTCAGACTGCAAGCTTCTAGAAACAGAGAATTACCAACCCTCGGGTAATGAACAGTGTAGTTAAATCCAGACTTAATTTATTGTAACGTAAATAAACGTAGTTATTGTAAAGAACCTTTTACTTTATCAAGAGTTCCCAACACACAGAAATCTGCTAGTAAGCAGAGATATAACAAAAATGATTTCCAAAACGCATATAACCTTTAACGATGACAATGGAGAGCTGGTATTTAATTAATTTCCTAAAAATCGATGCTTCACGGAATCAATAGGTTTATTATTATTGAAAACACATGAAGTGTATCAAGTGCTTCAACTAATAAAGCCAAGCTTTCCCGATAAAGTGGATGCCGTTGACATTTCAGTTTTATTAATTGATCAATCTGCCGGAAGAGAATATTTAATCGAACAACCCAGACTAAATGAGAAGATGTACAACGATGCACATTTAAAGGTTGACCTGATATATGTGAAAAGGTACCGGCTAAATAATAGAATTGAAAAACTAGCAGATCCGTAAACAGTGGAGATAGACCTCGTATCCAATTGTATATTTCTAATTTTCTCTCATTTGATAAATCAAAACCAAAATTTCCAAAATTATAAGATTTGTCCATATTATATAATTTTTTACACTTATCAAATTCTTTTTTTGAACTTTCTTCAGGCAGGTTGGTACCATAATAAATAAAAATGCGTGTAAGTCCAAATAAACGACGATTTAAAATAAGAAAAAATAATATTTAGGCCTCCATCTTAAACTGCAAACGGAAGATATAAATGAATTTACAGACAGACGAAATGTAAAACAGATGGGTTAAACAGAACTTCGCTATACGGAGAAAAAACAGTATTGCTAATTTATTAAAAATCTCTTAAAATCATTGATTTGCAGGTTTCCTGATAAACTTTCAGTAAATTCCTAACACCTCGCAACACGTGTTCTATGCACCTGAATTTGGCTTGATAATATAATATAATGACATAATGTGAAAATATTAGCATATTTATGAACATGTGTTCCGACATCGTGGATGCATTTATATTTTACTAATTATAAGTTTACCAGCAAACATATCAATTGATTAGTTAAGAGCCTGCAATCCCGTTTTAACCGAATTACGAAAAATTTTAAGAGAATCTTAAAAAAATAACAATACTCATTTTTATCCGTATACGTTTAGTTAGATAGGTAGGCAGTGTGGCCATACCAAAAGAGATACACTGCAACTTCCCAGTGTTGATTGCAGTGCGTAAATTTCATGTGAAAGTATAATTTTATAGAAGTTTGCAACAAGTCGCAGTGTTGATTGCAGTGCGTAAATTTCATGTGAAAGTATAATTTTATAGAAGTCCGCAACAAGTTGCAGTGTCTCTTTCACATGAAATTTATGTGAAAGTATAATTTTATAGAAGTTTGCAACAAGTCGCAGTGTTGATTGCAGCGCGTAAATTTCATGTGAAAGTATAATTTTATAGAAGTCTGCAACAAGTTGCAGTGTCTCTTTCACATGAAATTTATGTGAAAGTATAATTTTATAGAAGTTTACAACAAGTCGCAGTGTTGATTGCAGTGCGTAAATTTCATGTCTAAGTATAATTTTATAGAAGTCTGCAACAAGTTGCAGTGTCTCTTTTACATGAAATTTATAAGAAAAATGTCAACTAGTGTTGTGTTTGTTTGGATTTCGTTTACCTCTCGGTGTTCGAGACAGGTTTAGAAGACAATAATTGATTATTTACAGAGAAATAATGGTCTTCGAAGTACTCTAATCTGTCGTATTGGGTTGCAATTTACCTTAGGGTTGTAATTGGCGTATTTATTTATTTTTTCTGACTCGTCGTGAATTAATGGCCTATAAAATTTTATCTTTAGAAAAAAAATGAAAATACTTTTTGGTGAATAGAAACCATGAAATAGTATTGCTGTTTTGAGTGAAAAACGTATCATCAAACAATATAATTTCGGTTATCTGTGATGTGCGTTAGTTATTCAGGCGTAAAATTATTCACGTTCAATAATGCGATAATGAGAGTATATTCCACTCTGGAACGTGCCGCAAATATACTATATATTATTTTAAATAAGTAAATTGTGAAATAACACAAATTAACTCACTCTTGCACGCCGGGATTTGAACCCTTGACCTCCAGTTATGTGATAATGAACTAAATAGTTTGAATATAATTATCATTTTAAAAATTGGAACTGAAGACAAGCGATAAAGTTGGTATCTGCCTATAAAATTATATTATTTTAACAGAACATTATTTTATTGTCTTTTTCAAAATTGGAACTATTATATCCCGTGATTGAATGGGAAATTATAATCATCAAATGTTCTGTTCCAAAATGTTTTAAAATAAGAATTTAACGACCATATATTATGTATTGGTTAACGTGGTTTGGGGATTTTTTTCTTTAAATTTGTAGAAAAATATAAATTGTATATTTTGTTTATTTTATTAGTTGCTATTGCAAAGGTTGTACATGATGTAGGTATAAAGTAAAATAAAAGTTTTTTTTTTTCACAGTCCTCCTCACTAGGGTTTCCTGTTCTGATGCGGCCTGTAGTTTTTAAACTTTTGTATTTAGTTTCAAGTTCTCTTTACATCGTCTTCATACTTTAAATAAGTTAAATATCACTTTGATTTCTCAGCCATGTTTTTAATTTTGTTTTAAATATTTTCACAAACTTTATATTTTTTGTTTGATTTGGTAGAGCATTGTATAATTTCGTAGCAAAGAATTTAATATTCTCTGTCTAAAAGATGTATTCAAACTGGGAGTAATCAGTATATTTTGTCTTGTTGCTCTGGTTTAGTATTTATGTTGGTCAGTGGAGTATTTAGATATGTTTTGTATGTTTATTTTGTAATAATAATTTTTATAATAATAATTGTCGCTATTCCAAATTCCTGTAATGTTCAAAAATCTGTTAATGAAAAAATAAGAAAATACACAGATTTAGGAAATGAGATAAAAAGAATTTGGTATTCTCAGACTGTAAAAATATTACCATTCGTTATTTTGGCTACTGGCATTATACCTAGTAGTCCAGTCAGTGGGGGATAAAAAAGGGCTCCACCTTGCAAAAGGTTAGGTAGTAGCGATTTTCACATATGTTGTTAAGATTGGGACTCTAAAGAAAAAAAAAAGTTTTCGACCTTGGGGGGGTCGAGCTCGATCCGCCATCTTGGATTGAAGGTGCCAAAATTTGGTTTTTTCAAAATAATTATGAAGTGGTTGATTTAACAAACAAATTGCTGAAGACAAACTTAAAAACAACTAAATTACCTACATTTTTTGTACAATGTTTTTTTTTGTAAGTCTAATAGGTAACGAGTTACAGCGGTTGAAAGAAGAAAATTTTGACAAAAAATTGTAAAACTCCAGTTTTCTTGATAAATTTTGTACTAACATATTACACAATATCATTTTAACGTATTTCTACGTTACAATATACTTATATAGCATCATCCGTGTTGCTCGATGACGTTGATTTGTTATAGTGGGATCCTAGTCTACAGCTGACTTGGCAACACCGATTGAGTCCTGGTTACAGGACGTTGCCTGGATGCTCATGTCTGCAGATGTTCTTTTCGATGAAACAATGCCAGTTCAAGTTTCACAAGAACGATTTTTAGCCAATGAAAATAACAAAGTCCGTCTGATTTCGATGCTTACAAAGCAATATTATACAGGATGATTTTACAGTTAAGCAGGCTGAAGAAGATGATGATGAGTTGATTGTCAGTACTGCGATTTCCTTGTGTTCATTATATGACGCTATTTTCATTATTGGCGAAGACGTTGATCTCCTAGTTCTGCTGACAGCATATGTACCACCCAAAATTAGTATATGTCTTCGCAAACCTGGGAGAGGCAAAACTTTTGAAAGACTGTATTCCGCGAATAGTGTGAAATACAAAGAGGCGGCTGAGAATATTCTGTTTCTTCATGCCTTTAGCGGCTGCGATACAACATCGTCCTTCTTCAACCAAGGAAAAACAAAATTTTGTTCGCTGGTGCAAAACGACACAAGACTCAATGCCATGATAGGAATCTTCAAACAACATGATGCAACACCAGAAGACATAGCAGTTGCAGGAACACGCTTTCTTGTTGCTTTGTACGGGGTGACATGGATAAGGAAACCTTGGAAGAAGTCCGCTACAAACGTTTCGCAAAGTCGACAACAAAAAGCAAATTCAATCTTGCCTCTTTACCACCAACGAACGACGCTGCACGGTACCATGCATTTAGAACGTACCATCAAGTCCAAAAATGGTATGGAATCCAAAAAAATCCAGAAAACTGGGGCTGGAAACGTGACACCAACGGGCTTGTTCCAGTAAGAATAACAAAGAAACCAGCACCCGAGACTTTATTAAAATTTATTTCATGCAATTGTAAAAAAGGATGCGGCGTTGCATGTAGCTGCAGGAAAGCTGGATTGAAGTGTTCTATTGTATGTGGGTGCTGTAATGGTCAAATATGCCGAAATTCGCCAGAGGTTCACATCGATGTCGAGGACGAAGAAGAAGAGATTTTGTCAATGGAAGCCCAGAATCTCAGTATCACAGGCAATGAGTTAGATGATGACATTGATGACGAAGACTGTTATTAAGTAATATAATTTATAGTAACATAATTCATAGTAATAATAATCTGTGAAGTAGACCTACTGGGGATACCACAATAAAAAAAATTCGACATGTTCTCTACCTCATGGTGGTGTGGAAATGAGTTAGCAAAATTATTATAATTATGTAATGAATAACCCGAAAAATTTACAATGTTGGGAATTTCATCATTTTTTAGAAAAATATTCACATTTCTGCCACTGTAACTCGTTATCTATTAGACTTACAAAAAAAAACTTTTTACAAAAAATGTAGGTAATTTAGTTGTCTTTAAGTTTGCCTTCGACAATTTGGTTGTAAAAACGACCACTTCACAATTATTTTGAAAAAAACAAATTTTGGCACCTTCAATCCAAGATGGCGGGTCGAGCTCGACCCTCCCAAGGTCGAAAACTTTTTTTTTTCCTTAGAGTCCCAATCTTAACAACATATGTGAAAATCGCTACTACCTAACCTTTTGCAAGGTAAAACTCCCCACTGACTGGACTATAGCTCTCTCATTAAAAATTTAGGCGTATTAGATCCATCAAAAAATTTATATATAAAAATGGAAAAATCAGTAATTTTAAATACATATAGGATAACGAAAGATTTTTTAAATATTTATGTTGAGGAATCAGTAGGATTTATAGGCCCTGTTAGGAGTTCTACCTAGCCAAACCCTCTGATATGAAAATATCTGGAGTCCGTGAATTATTTTCCCATTTGATCTCTGGTGAGTTGACGTGTTTTTCTTGTATTGTTTTGTATTTATTTTACTTGTTTAATGCACTTACATAATGTTGATTGACTAGATGATCATTTGTGGAAAAGTGTGAGGAAGGGTTTAGTTTTTCCTGTGGGGAAGATTTAACCCGGACATAAAATCGGAAAAGATAAAATAATATCTACTAATAGAATGTATGAATGTATGCAGGGGTAGTGCAATGCAATACATTTCATATTTGAAATAATGTACATAATTAGCTTAAGAAAAAGAAAATGGTAATGATGTTATCATGCTTGAAATAGCTTTGCTTACTATAAATAGATTTTGTTTTGATTATGCCTGCGGCAGTTTGAATTATTTTTTTTATTGAAATAAAAATAAATAATTATAAATTTTCATTATTTTTTAATAATTTATTTTTTATTGTACAAAAGAACATTTATTCCAGTTACAGTACAATTTTACATATTATTATTAATATTATTACTACCTTTATCACATGTTAAAAATGAGATTTCATCACTAGAAATATTAACCTGACGAACGCATAAATATTTCAGGAGATTCAGTTGAATTTAAAAAAATTTGATAGTAATTAATTAAAATAATTTAAAAATATGTTTTGGATTTTTGGGTGGTATCATAAGAAAATAAATGCAATTTGGGAGGTTTTGTTTGGAGGAAGTTTTGGGTATCATCGCCCCGGGAAACATTTACCAATACCTCTGCCATTTGGTGATTTAGCAGGGGTGCCCGGGTTTATCAGGTGAGGTTTGGTCAGGAAACGCCTGCCCATCAGCGTGGCGTGCTGGATTGGGAGAGGCTGGTTTGAGGAGACCCTTTGACCGCTCTTATTAGTCTTTCGACCCATCAACTGTATTATCCATGTATTTATATTAAATTAAAACTATCTTTACCAATGTATTAGTAGATAAGTACTTTTTTGTAAATTCCTACCTTGGCTTTATGCTTATGTGTATATCCCTGTTTATTTTTTTAACCTTCTGGAGCCAGTGAGTCTATGACATCCCCAATTGGTATATGTTGTGAGGCTGAAGGTAGTAGGGTGGGAAGACGAAGAATAGGAAGATGGAAAAGTACCTCAATATTTAGATTTGGTCACCGAACACGTTGATAATCTAAGATATGTAACTCACTGCCGAATAACTCTATCAATAAGATAAAATACGTATGTGTTAAAATATTAATGTAAAATTGTACCTATTATCTTCCACTTCACTTATGTAATGTAAGTTCCTCTCGTCTAACGACGAGTTTTGTAACTCATCTGAATTGCTCTAGCAAGAAATAAAAATTATAATGAAAAGAACTACAAAAAGAACAAATATATGAATAATAGACCGTAAATCTAAGGAGTGGGTTCTTGATTTATCCAATAGTTAATCAATAATCCTTTGGACCTTTACTTGATAATAATGAAGTGAGTTAACTTACTAACATCTGTGAAAGGATAAGCTGATATAATTGTATTGTGGGCGTGTTTGTATGCCCGAAGTAAACCAACTTTCCCTTAGTTCGGGAACAATTGATCAAAACTTTTCCAAAACCTTGAATTGTTTCTTGAAGAGATACTCAACTCAATTAAAGATACGTTTTTTTTAAAATTTCAACACCGCACAAGGGTCCCAACTTCTTCAAAACCATCTGGAGCCAGTGAGACTATGGCATCCCCAATCAGGATATGTTGTGCAGCTGAAGTTAGTGGGGAGGAAAAGGATTTGGTGAAGAGGAAAGTAAGGAAGTGCTAGGGCATTCGTATTTGGTCACTAAACACGGCGAAAACCATTTCAAGCAACTTTTCAATTCTGAATAATGATCTTTTCACCAGGGCGATACTAAGAGTATCTTCCACCCTGAAACGTACCGAAAATGTATAACATATTATTTATAATGAATTAATTGTGATATATAAGAGAACTTAATCATATTGAATTTGCTTGCGCACGCCAGGATTTGAGCTCGCGACCTCCTGATGCTAGTCGAGAGCTTTTTCCCTGGACCACGGAGACCCATCTGGGATTTAGGAGTCAATAATCTTGTAAAATGACGTAATCAATTTTCTTTCATATTTACATAGATATATTATTTTGTTTTATATTGTGCTGCGAATCCAGAGTTCAAATGCAAATAAAATGTGTTATGTATTTCAAATATAACATTATTATTGAAATTAAATAATATTTATTTATTTGCAAAAACAGTATAAACCAGTACATTGCAATATCGGTAATTAAAAATTAGAAAAAAGTGAATAATAAATACATTTACAAGTGGGACAAAAAAAAAGTTTCTAATGTAGGCTTACAATGTTAAGTCTTGAATATTAATATTTCACGTTTAAATATATTGTGGGACATGTAGAAAATATCCACATTTCCTGCGAGACAGTTAATTAACCTAGTGATTCTTCCCAAGGCCATCACCATTGGTAAGTTAGTTCTGCACCTAGGAAAAATCAAAAGCCTGTGTTGGCGACCTCGCGCAAAATTATCCGGGACATAAAACCCTATTTTAGCCAGAATGTCTGGTATTGAGACTAAACCGTTTAGAAGCTAATACGCTTTCAGGAGTAATTCAACATCCCTTTTGGAACTATGGCTGCATACACCCTGTATCGAACATGAAAACACGAATTTATTGCATTTAATATTATAAAATTTAAGAGTTGAAAAATGCACCACAATAATTGGTTACTAGGCGAATCGAGCCGGAGAAAAATCAAAATATTGACAAACCAGTCGCTGTGCGAAATTATTATTCTCACCTAAAAACACCTGCGTCTGAAATGAAAACAAGTTGTGGTTAAGATATTGACGTCACAAGAGGGCTTGCTAGAGAAATTATAAATATCAAAAAACACTACAATATTCGGCAGTCAAATTTCAAAAATTAACACGAGTGGACGGAACACCTCCAGTTAAAACGCGATCTGTTAATTATAATTATAAATTCCTGAGTGTCAACTGAAATCTGTAGTCGCTTCTGTTCCTCCATCACGGCACAATTATTTTAAAGATTACAACTATTTCTAACGAGCTGTTTACGGCCGGCACTTTATCAGCTGAGTCAGACGCATCTGTCATCATTACAAGAATGGGGCGTCTCCGTGTGCCGGCTCTTATAATCAAACGACTGAACTGCCCACTGCCGGTGATCACTTTGAGGCTGGCCAATCTCGCTGCATTGATGCTGACAATCTAAAGGCTGACGAATACCTGCTGGCTACCGACTGAACTGCCCACTGCCGGTGATCACCTTAAGGCTGGCCAATCCCTGCTGCATTGATGCTGATTACCTAGAAGCCGGCCAATTCTTCCTGGCTAACAACTAAATTAGCCATTGATGCTGAAAACCTAGAAGTCGGCCAATTTTTCCTGGCTACCAACTGAATAAGTCATTGATGCTGACAACCTAGAGGCTGGCCAATTCTTCCTGGCTACCAACTGAATTAGCCATTGATGCTGAAAACCTAGAAGCCGGCCAATTTTTCCTGGCTACCAACTGAATTAGTCATTGATGCTGAAAACCTAGAAGCCGGCCAATTCTTCCTGGCTACTGACCGAATTAGCCCTTGATGCTGAAACCCTAGAAGCCGGCTAATTCTTCCTGGCTACCAACTGAATTAGCCATTGATGCTGAACACCTAGAGGCTGGCAAATTCTTCCTGGCTACCGACTAAATTAGCCATTGATGCTGACAACCTAGAAGCTGGCCGATTCCTGCTGGCTACCAATTGAACTGGCCACTGCTGCAGCAATCGCCCACGCCATTTACTGTATCGTATGGCGCGATGATGCACAATGTGCTCCAATCTGAAATTATCGCTGAAAGGATTCCGGTTCTATCAGTTTTCTATCTGTGTTTTAAATCCCAGTTGTATTGAAATACATATAACTATTTCTTGTGAATTGGGCTGGCTGTAAAAAATAGGAAGTACATATAAGCTACACCTCTTTGTACATTCTGTATACCAATACAATACTTGTAACTAAAATGCGAATTTTGATTCGAATCGTCTTTCTTTTATGATGGTTTGGATAGAACACCTCACGGTGTTTTACTTAAATCATTACCCAGGTTGAGGACTGATGTGTGCCGGTGCATATTATTTACAGTCTTTTCTTGTGCAGGCAAACACGTCCCGTACACACCCAGTATTCCCGAGATAAATGCTGTTGAAAACAGCCATGGGTAAAAACCAAACTCTCTCATGTAGATGTATCCTAAAAAAAATCCTGCCAGTATACCTAGTGGTGTGTAAGAAGTTATGTAGTTGTTTTTTATGTTAGTGTAAAAAATGATTGTCGAAGGACCTTGAATGTTTGAGCAATGCCCACTGCACATAAGATAATATTTGTAGGAAGGACTCACCATTAGGAAAGGGCACTTGTTTCTTCCCGTCTTTTCTTCCCAACAATGTCACTTAACACAAGCGGATTGCACTATATCGTCGCGAATAATAATGTCGTAAGATAAGGGAGACGAGATCTCGAGCGGATGCGGTTTATTGTTAGCGGTTCGGGTTATTGCAACATACTGACTACCAAAGGGCACATAAATTAGCAGGAATGGGAAGGAAGGTAGGAACAAAGGAACAACAATACTATCTCAGTACAGTGGTCGCAGGTATGTGTGTATGTGTGCATGAGATGTGTGTATAATTAATGTCTATTGCGTATTGGCGCAACCATGCCCCCCGCCTGGAAGGGGATGAAAGAATCCACTTCCATAAACCATAAAAAGGTCAGTACGCTTTAACGTTAAAACAAACAAAATTGTAGTAACACGCGGTAAAATTAGTATTAATTTGTAAAAAGGTCAGAAAAATGTTAATATGTGATGCTATTGTATTAATTTAGTAATAAAATTAATCAGCGGTAAATTTAAACTAAATTAAATAGAATAATGTAGAAAATAAAAAAGAGGGCCATAGATGTACCATCTGATGACCAAGTTGCCAAGGACTATTATTGCGACGGTAAAGGGCAGAGTTTTACTACTGCTCTGCGGTATATGCCGGTGTTCGTTTTGACATCAGCAACACGGGTCACTCCGTCCAAACCGGGATATACGTTGACTATTATGCCAATAGGCCATTGAAGAGGCGCAATATTGTCACACTTGATCATTACAATTGTGCCTGCCGTTACCGGGTTTGAACTCGTGTTCCATTTCTGCCGCGATTGTAAAGTATTTAAATATTCCATACGCCAGCGGTTCCAGAAAGTCTGGACGAGATGATCGACGAGATGCTTCCTTTGCAGTAAGTTTACGGACTCGTTGGACAAGTCAGCGGCGGGTAGAGATTTTAACGGCGTAAGTGTTAAAAAATGCGCGGGTGTTAAAGGTAACGGAGCTGAAACATCGGTGACACTAAGTACCGACAGCGGACGTGAGTTTAAAATTGCTTCAATCTGAGAAAGCACTGTCTGCATCTCTTCGTAAGTCAGTAGAGAGGTGCCTACGATTTTATTTAAATAACTCTTCAGGCATTTAATGTTACTTTCCCAGATTCCACCAAAGTGTGGAGCTTGAGGAGGATTCATTTTCCATTCGATGCGGTTTTCCCGTAGATTATTTGAGAGTTCCTTCTTATAATTACGAGACTCTATTAGATCGAATAAAGAGTTTAAATGAGACTTAGCTCCCACGAAGTTCGTTCCATTATCGGAGTACATTACACTCACAGGACCACGTCTAGATAAAAAACGCTTGAAAGCGTTGAGAAAGACTTCGGTGGAAAGATCTGAAGCGAGTTCGATATGAACCGCACGGGTCACTAGGCAGATAAATATGCAAATGTATGCCTTTTGACTTCGGACCCCCCGACGTCTATAAGGGATTATTTGTAGCGGGCCAGCGTAGTCAACACCTGTGTGTAGAAAAGCCTTAGCTTCGCGGACGCGACAAGCGGGTAAATCTCCCATTATTGGGAATTGTGGTTTAGGCTTAACTTTGAAGCACGTATTGCACCGATGGACGCGCTTCCGGACCAGATTACGCGATGAAAGTATCCAGAATCTCTGTCTTAGTAGAGACATGAGTAAAGTGGGACCCGTATGTAGGTTCTTTATATGATAGTAATCTATTATTAAATCGACTACATGATCACGCGCGGGTAATAGAATGGGATGACGACTGTCAAATTCTATTTCGGCGTTTTTTAATCTGCCTCCTACCCTTAGAATACCGTGATGAAGAAACGGATTCAATTTTGCAATAGCTCGCCGAACCTTCTTCCCATCATTGACTGCCTTTATATCTTCGGAGAAATGTTCTTGCTGTATTGATTTTATAACAGCTATTTCTGCAGTTAAGATATGACTTAATTCGAATGTTCGCGGTAATTTCTTAATGAAACGAAAAACATAGATTACAATCCGAATTAATTTCGGCCATGAACTAACACGAGAAGCTAGTGCACACAGTAAAGGTGGAGCAATTGTTTTGAGGCGGTTATTGTTTTGAACGGACATCAAAACTTTAGTTTTCAGTTCGGGTGGATCAGATACAGATTTCGAATCAAAACGCTGTAAAGGCCAATCATTTTTAGGTAACTGAGCGAATGCGGGGCCATTAAACCATAACGGATGGTCTATGAGTTGAGCGGGGGTGAGACCACGCGACAGGCAGTCGGCGGGATTGTCTTTCCCTTTTATATGATAGAAGCATTCAGCCCCCAGGTGTTTTTGTATTTGTGACACACGATTGGCAACGAAGGTCTGCCATTTCGCAGGCGGTGAATTTATCCACGCTAGAGCAACCGTGCTGTCGCAAAAAGCTAATGTCGTATGAGCTCTTGAATTTGATGCGTAGGTATTACTGACCGTATGCATTAATCGCGCAAGTATTAGTGCTCCACATAGTTCTAATCGCGCAAGTGAAATCGTCTTAGCACGAGCGACTTTGGATTTGGCACATAATAAACTAATTGTGGTTTTATCAGTATTCGGACAGTAAACATGTAAGTAAATAACACCTCCGAATGCGCGTTCACTTGCGTCTGAAAACCCGATAAGGGTTAGTATACATTGGTGTTCGATTCCTACAAAACGAGGAATTTTAATAGATTGCAGTAATGGCAATTCTTTTTCAAACTGTCGCCAAAGCGTGACAACAGTTCCAGGAGGAGTATCGTCCCAATCAAGCTTGTATTCCCAAAGAGACTTAATTATAAGCTTGGCTAATAATACAACTGGTGCAACGAAACCCATCAAATCCCAAAGACGAGCAATCGTCGAGAGAATGTTTCGTTTAGTACAAATTCTTTCGTTGGAGTTTACAACAAATACGAAATTATCCGAAGCGGGTATCCAATGAAGCCCTAGTATTTTTAGGTTTTCATCAGGATTAAATTCCACATGTTCCTTAACACGACGCGCTGAAGGAATCGTGGACAAAAGATTAGGAGAATTGCTAGAGAACTTTACAAGGTCAAATCCTCCAGCAGCGAACAGCTGAATTAATTCCGTCGATAACTCGGAAGCTTCCTCGACCGACGAACAACTGGTGACAAAATCGTCCATATAGAAAGAGCCATTTTCCACTAAGTTTGCAGCAAGTGGAAAACGAGGTCGTTCATGCGACGCGAGTTGGCGCAGTGTACGCATTGCCAAAAATGGGCTACAAGACATGCCGAATGTGACGCGATTAAATTCGAACAATTGTAAAGGGTCGCTATTGTTAAATCTATACAGCATTCGCTGATAACGACGGCATTCTTCTTGCACTACAATTTGAAGATACATTTGTTTTATGTCAGCGGTTATAGCTACTGCAAACAATCGGAACTTAAGTATAATCCGAAACAAATCACCTTGTGAATTCTTACCGGTATGTAGAATGTCGTTGAGCGAGTAGCCCGAATCGGATTTCATGCTCGCGTCCAGAACCATGCGGATTTTGGTAGTTAATTTGTCCTCGCGAACTACAATATGATGCGGAATGACGTAATGGGGTAAGTCAGAATTATCGACAGGCGAAATGTACCCTTTCTGTAGGTATTCGCGCAATATTTTGTCGTACTCTAATTTTATAGCGGGTTGAGCTATTAATCGGCGTTCGAGAGATCGGAACCGGCGCTCAGCGGCTGGCAACGATTCACCGAGGATAGAAGGACTGTTGCGAAACGGCAACGCAACAATGTAACGACCTGTCGTGTCACGGGAAGTGGTGAGTTTAAAAATGTCTTCACATTCCTGTTCATCAGGCGTTGAAAACTTCTCGTCTGGAATGTCTTCCAATTCAAAGAAGCGCGAAAGGCAAAAGTCATCATTTTTCGCGAACGTACAAAATGATGGTGTGGCGTTTATACTTGGGGTTTCAGTCATCGTTGGAGCAGTGCCTAGGATGAGATAGCCCAAAGTAGTTTCGATAGCAATTGGCTGGCCGGGATAACCTGATATTTTGTTTGCTTTAAAAATGCGAGCAAACATGTCACATCCCAAGATAATATCAATTTCACCGGGCGTGCAGAAAGTATTATCTGCTAAGGGCAAATTGTCGAGATACGACAACGAGGCGCGGTTGACGTTAACAGTAGGCAACTCACTAGTTATAGTTTCTACTACATAAGGTTCAATCATATACGAGTGAGTGTCGTCGTAGCGGGAGTATAATTTTAGACAAGTCATGCCCTTTGTCAAGTTTCTTGAGTCGCCTATTCCCGTGACGTACGTGCCTTGCGACGATCGCACCGTGAGATTCAAACGTAAACAGCATTTACGCGTAATAATATCCCTTTGGGAGCCACTATCTATCAGAGCGCGTATTGTCTGCACCTGGCCCTTAGCATCTCGGGTAGTGCAAACGGCAGTTCCTAAGAGTGCAGTAGTATTTGCTCTAGTAAATGAATTTGTCACACACAGTGATACCGGGCTTGCAGAATTTGAATCGTCATTATCGACGTCTGCTGGCGACGCGGGAGACGGTATTTGGTCTCGTTGTGGTTTTCGCTGATCAGTTTGTTTGAAATGCAACAAACTATGGTGGTTGAGAGTGCATGATTTGCACGTGCTCTTTGATTTGCACGCTTTCGTGCCGTGCCTAGTACTGAGGCAGTTCACGCAAACTCGTATATTCGATGACTTGATTAAATTAAATCGCTCGCGTGGTTCTAAACCATTAAATTTAGAGCATTGATACAAAGGGTGCGATCCCCTTTGACAACAAAAACAAATTTCGACAGAGTGATTGTCGCCTTTTTCGACATTAATAAATGTCTTTGCGGAATTATTATTATTTGAGCCAAGACGGCTCGACGTAGGTTGTGCGATTTGCGCGCGATTAAGGATTCGTTGCTGTCCTCTCACAAAATCAATTAAATCAGAGCTGGACGGGAAACTTTCATCATTCCGAATAGATGATTCGAAAGCCTTCACTGTCTCTATGTCAAGACGTTTAAGGCCCAGTTGTAGCAATATAAATTCTGCGAGATCTTTGATTCGTAACTGTTTCAGTGCGGCAATGTTAGTCGCGTATGTATCTGCAAATTTTTCTAGCGAAGCGGGCGTAACCGAAGTAACAGCAGGTATTTTCAGCAATCGATCAAAGTATGACTCAGCGAGAACGCGTGGATCATTATATTTGGTGCACAATGCGTCCCATATCACTTGATAATTTGTAAAGGTAGGTGTGATAGTTTTGCAAATATTTAAAGCCTTTCCCGTCAACTTGGACATCAGATACTGCATCTTTTCTGAATTATCCAATGAATTATTTAAATGGATAACTGAGATATAAGTCTCATAGAAAAGAGGCCAATTTTCTAATTTTCCATCAAAGCACGCTATTTCTAAAGGCGGTAATTTAATTTGACGGCGAGGTTTTTCAACCGGATTGGCCAGCATGTTCGCTTCGGTATATTTAATAATGCCGAAAATTTCCTCAAAAGCATTTAATTGAGAATATTCAGCGACTGCTTCTGGGTTCAATTCCAGTTCACAATTAACCTTTTCATCTAGAAGCGTTATAAATTCGGACCGAATTCTTTCTAATGTACTTGCGCCTGATAAAAAAGATTGCCGATTGTTAACACTATCAGAAGCCTTCTTCATCTTGTCGAAGACTGATTGTAAACATCCAAAACTAGCTGCCAATTTTGCATTCAAACGTTTCAAAAGTCTTTCTTCCCGAGACCCGGACGCGCTTGTAGCCATTTTCTGATTCTGGTTATTTTATTATATAATGCGGTAAAAAATATTATAATAATAATATTTATAGAAAATAAATTTATTGATATTTAATTTTTATTCAATAAATTAACTTTTATGCCCGTAGGGTTAACTCAGTGCGGGTGCCGTGAAGGGTTAAGTATAGATAATGCGGGTAGAACAAATTTATCACTTTACGTCTTATTAAAGTATTATTCTTTTTATGTATAATACATCCAATACTGGGATGTATTACAATAAACAAATTATTTATAATGAAATGCGGTTAATTTTAAATGCGGTTGATATAACAATATCGGTATTATTATTAGAAATAGATATCAAATAGCGGTATTGGCATATATTAAATCTATTCTATTTGCGGGTAAATATGTTATTTCCGTTTAAACCATCCAGTAATATCGGATAGGAATATCCAGAATTAAAATGCGGGTAGTTATTAATTGATTACGCGGGTATGTAAAACGCAATAACACTCTTATGGTTTATTACCGAAATTACGGAAATTACGGTTCAATATCAGGCTCGTTTGGACCAACTGTGGTGTGTAAGAAGTTATGTAGTTGTTTTTTATGTTAGTGTAAAAAATGATTGTCGAAGGACCTTGAATGTTTGAGCAATGCCCACTGCACATAAGATAATATTTGTAGGAAGGACTCACCATTAGGAAAGGGCACTTGTTTCTTCCCGTCTTTTCTTCCCAACAATGTCACTTAACACAAGCGGATTGCACTATATCGTCGCGAATAATAATGTCGTAAGATAAGGGAGACGAGATCTCGAGCGGATGCGGTTTATTGTTAGCGGTTCGGGTTATTGCAACATACTGACTACCAAAGGGCACATAAATTAGCAGGAATGGGAAGGAAGGTAGGAACAAAGGAACAACAATACTATCTCAGTACAGTGGTCGCAGGTATGTGTGTATGTGTGCATGAGATGTGTGTATAATTAATGTCTATTGCGTATTGGCGCAACCACCTAGTATCGTTTAACTCGACCGTTTTCCACTTTGTGTGTTGGTAAATTTGTTGGTGCGTTCCGTTTCCGCTTTAGAAAATCTACTGCATTCAAATTAAACAAACTTTGACTATGTGGCTAACTATGACTACGGTTTAGTGAAGATTCTTTTTTAATGTGAAATCGTCGTGTTTCTCAAACTTTCTAATTCACATTTTTTTTTCAAAACTAAGGTTCCTACTTTCCTGAAGAAAGTTTGCAAAAATAATTTCAATTGGGACAGAGAATTCCTTATTTGAATTTAAAAAAAAACGTTACCTAAAATATTTGGTTTATAAATAAGTATGTAGGTATTTAAGTACCTACTTTCAAATCTGTGGAATTCAGAAGAAATTGTGATTTTGTTTGGTTAAATAAAAGAAAATTAGAAACGTCCTTCCAGGGGGTTATAACTCCGATCGAAAATTGAAACCGTAGAAAAGACACGGTAATCTCCATGGCTTGTGACGTCATATTGTTGACTAACTGTATCCACCAATGAGCAACTCTAGATGTCTTTGGAAAAAAACTTTGACAGCAGTATTGATTTTAGTATATTGTTTATCCAATATAAGCGAGATGTCATTTTGTGGCTCTCATTTCTGAATCTGAAGCAAAAGGCTGAGTTATTCGTTATGAAATTACGTGTTTTCAATGCTTAATCTTGACATTTCGAACGCAAAATAGAATACGTGTTTGTTACCAAAAAACAGGTGAGAAAACAGTTTGTTCCATCGAACAAAACAAATAGAACAAATGAATCCATTTTCTTTTTCAGACAGTATTTGTGTTCCTGCCAGGAATGTGCGTATGGAGGGGCCGTACTGGATTGTGATTATATCAGGCTAGGTATAATTCCATCGCTATACCTTATTCAGTAATGATTTAACCTGTGTCTATAATTTATTGTTTTGCTGAAATAAAAATGCTTAACATGTAACTTAGTTTTTCATTTTCCTTTCGTGATGTAATATTTTGACATTTCAATAATAAAGGAGAGCAATCCGTCTGATTGACAATCCGTTGTTAACAGACTGATTGCCTTCTCTAATGCATAGACGCAATGTAGGCATGCTGTGTCTGTTCTACAGGTATTTCAATGGAGCCTGCTCCAAGGAGCTAGCAGCATTGATTCCTGATGCACCGGTGTACGTGCGCGAAACTCGACGGACACGAACTGAACACCCGTTCACGGTTGACGTTGGCTTCATGAGAACGGGCCGTTTTTACGACTCGTTTTTGTGTAATTCGGCTCGTATGTGGAACGAGCTACCGGCATTTGTTTTTCCTCCCTCCTATAATCCGAGCCTCTTCAAGGCCCGCATTAAAAAATCCCTTCCTACAGCCCCTACCTTATTCCGCCTCACAACGCCGCCCAACCGGGTGGTGACATAGTTCCCCTGTCTGTACACCGCACAGGCAGGGACACTCTTGTGAGGTGTCAAAAAAAAAAAAAATGTAGCTCGGAATTAGAAGAAGTTTGTCTATGGTCGAGTTTTTTTTTAGTCCTGTATCTCGTCGATGGTGTGTGACGTAGTATTTTCGCAAGCATAAAATTTGTCTAAATATTGGCATTTCTATGGTTAAATGAGGACCAATCGGTCTAGTGAGGGGTTTGTTTATGCGTCCTTCTTTGGACGCAAGATCTACTATTTACGAACTGCTAGTTTTTATTATTAAGCAAAAAATATCACACTTCTATGAATTTTCTGTTCGGTGATTGATATTTACGAATGACTAAGTACCATAAGTCGAATTAATCACGCTTGGTTTTACCGGTAAATAGAAAGACGAACAATGCAACCATCGCATCGCATCCGGGAAAGTTCGATTCATTGTGCCCAAGAGATAGGAATATCTTCTTGTTACGTTATTCGAAGTTTAATGGATTTTCGTGTATCGACCTATTCCTTTCTACTCTATTCAATGTTTAATTTAGCTAAACTTCGCTCCGAAGTCTTTTGCCAATTCATCCAACGAAGCTGTGAGTAATGGAGTGCATAATTTCACGGAAACCTACTCTTGGAAAATACGTTAAAATAGATTCTGTTTCTGCGCTAAAAAAATCAACATCGAGTCTATTTGACTTGATTCATCTCGATCGGATCATGGGAAGTTGGTTAATTTCGACTTCCAAAGTTAGTATTCATTCATCCCCGAAAACAAAATCCAAATTCATATAGGAAGATGCATCAATGTGGGTGTCCTGGAGGACTATACCGCGGGATAAAGGTGTTTTTAAAATTGATAATTTTTTTTTCTTCTTTTTTTTTATTTAGTTATAAAATTTAACATTTTATTTATTTATTTATTTTAAATTCAACGGTATAAAATATACCATATACAGTAAATTATAAACAGTGACATCAGAAAATATACAATTAACAGAAACTCTAGATGGATATAAAAAGTTAGAGGTACAAGTACATGCAAAACTTATAGGTAGACTAGGTTAGATTAGTATTGATTGAAATATATGATAGTATAGATACATGATATAATATATTACAATAGCTAAAATGTATGCATTTATATTCAGGTTTTGGTTGAAAGTAGGTAAGTGCCAATCAAGCTGTTGGTTCACGGTATTGACTATTATTATTGACCCAAGTTTCCTCAGTTGCCCCAGGCAGTTCATTTTATATACATATTTATTTGATTTTTTACGTAAGTAAGAGTAGACTTACATTTTATTGGTCATGATTTAAACGATATGATATTAAAACCTTTTTGTACCTAGCTTCTGTGCAGTTAAACAGATCCGCTACATCTGCATACCTATTACTAATGTCATGTAGTCTAGGTACAAGCGAGTGTTTGAAATGTTCAGTCTTAGAATTGTTACAATTAAAGAGGGTTTAGAACGAGTAGCTCTTATGGGTACATGAAATTCAATGAGGTTAATTAAATCAATTATATCTAGTTTACATCTATTCTAAAACTACAATAAATATAATCCCTTAACTATGTACTAATATTTGGACTTCACAACATTGACGCATAACTCGCGACAAACTGCGGCTTCCTCAACATTTAAAGGATTGAACATTTTGAAAGCTTCATAATAAATATTGTTTTGTGTCGCCGATGGATTTGTCTTAGAAAGCCTAAAATCGTTACAGCTTCTTGTAGGATAGCCATGGACTGTAATATTAATTAACATGTTCTGGCCCAGCATAGCATGACAAGAAGTATGGTGCTGCTAAATGATACCTCTAGGTCTCTTGACATTTTCAACATTGGCCTTGAAGATTTCAAAATTCATTTTAAGCAAGAACTCTAAAATATCGGTTATTGTAAAATGTTTTATTTAAAGCTTTGTATATTTCATGTGTATTGGTAATAGGATTAAATCAATCTGTAATGCACAAAAAAAACATGATATCTGGTAACATTTTGTTTATGTTCCCTGTAAAGTAACGATGCTTTGCAACTTACTTACTTATCATACTTATGAGAAGTTTTTAAGTCGAATTCAATCAGTGGTATAATGGGTACAAAATGACTACCTCATGAAAACGTCACAATTAGATTTTTACGATAATGAAGGTTTTTTATTTAATTTTTGTATTAACGAAAACATTTTTTTGAACAATTTAAAATGCCGCCAAAACGACATGTTCATTTTTATTCGTGAATTCGACGGCGTTGACGTTACGCCCGGTGACGATGGTGACAACCTTCTTAGCAGACATTCGCGTTTTCATGTCATAATAACGTTGTACCCAGTTAGAACCGTTTCGGAATGTGCGGTTTTAGATCGTTTTTTAAATCAATAATTATGAAAGAAATAGAAAAATTACAGTTTTAGTAATCACAATCAAACAATTACTTTAAAAAGGCTTCCACACATTCGTAGTTTGTGAAATAGCCCTAATAAAATATTTATTTTATTTACCGGAAAATGGTTGTTTATATAAAAATAAACCATGAATGTGGTTAGTCTGTAAATCGAAAACATCAAAACATATATCTGATATCAATGATTGGCATGTTTATTTTTGTATAATATGAATAGATTATGTTTTTTGGTAATATTTGTCTACGTCATAACATTCCCTAAAGGTGTAATACCTACAAAAATTTTGACGCAAACAAGAAGCTTTCATAATTTTGAAATCACTAACTTTGTGATGGAATATGTCTGTAACTTTCAGTTAGTGTGATTTACAACTGGCTTAGGCACAATTGTGCGTTCATCGGGACAGGTGCAAACTTTCACAAACAGTTTTACCCGTAGTATTTCATAGAAGAAACTTTCAATTTAATCTTAGGGGTCTCAGAAAATGCTGTTATTTATAAAGTTTCATGAATCGGTAAATAAGTACCAACTGGTTTTTTGGAATTAATATTTTATCAAAGTACGGAAATATCTTATTTGAAATGTACGAGTGTTTTATCAATTCAACAAGCATAGCAAAGACATCTTAAAAATATATATCAACTTCTATACAACTTCTAATGCACAGACGCAAAATATACACGATGAGTCTGTTCTACGGACATTTCAATGAATCCTGCTCGTAGGAGTTAGCAGCATCCCTCGTGCACCAGTATATGAACGCGAAACTCTACACCACGAGCGGAACACCCGTCCACGGTTCCCACAGAAGTTGAGGTCGGTTTCATGAGAATGGGTCGTATTTCCGATTCGTTTTTGTGTAAATCGGCTCGCATGTGGAGAAAGCCGATTTACACAAGAGGGCATTTGTTTTTACTTTTTCGTATAATCCGGACCTCTTCAATATCCTTAATAATATCTTAAAGGTCATACTAAAAAAACATAGACCGACTGATACAGACCAAATATTCAACACTTGTGAGTTACTAGATATACGCCAATTATACGTTAAAACACTACTAAACTACATTTTTGAACAAAAAACAAATTTCAACAAACACTAAATATCACTAACAGACCAGTTAGACAAGCGTATAAATAAAACGTAAAAAACAGTAAATACAAGCTTTGGACAAAGACACTATCAATACCATGCTATAAAAGGTTTCAACACTCTAACACTTGAAAATCAAATTGAGGAAAACAAAAATAAATTCAGACACAAAATTACAAAATAGATTAAAGAACAAAAAAGACCATATTACCAAAATTTAATAACATAAAATAATAAAACCTACACGTAATACACAAAACAAATATGAAACACACATCACTCATAAACACAAAACATATAAAATATAAATATACCGATTTTAACTTTATTTCTTTTTATTTTAAATCTATATTTTTAGTTTAAATTTACCTTAATCTTATGTTTTTTTTTTCTTCACCAACATTATATATATATTTTCTTTAAATATATTATGAATATTCTTTTGTATTATAAATTGAAGGCTTCAGCACGGGTAAGCCACCCAGTGAGGGCAACATTACTAAATTGTACTAAGAAATGTAAAATAATGTATCAAAATAAATAAATACCTTCCTATAGCCTCTACCTTAATCCTCTTGGAAAAGCTGCTAGATTAGGTGGCGATGTATATTTACACCTTTAAGAGAGAAGTGCTCTTACAAGGTGTGAAATAAAAACTAAAAACCTCACTCTTTCACTATCAATTTCCCTCTCTCAACGTCACAACACATCGTGATTGATTATGTTGCAGTTCCAAAGGCTCTGGGCAGTTAGAACCATTGTGCAGTATTCACATAAAAAAATATCTTACATCCCCACAGATTTTACAATTCAAAAATGTTTGTTGATTTTTCTAGGCTTTTGAAAAGGCCTGTTTAAAAAGAGATCAATTGTAGCAAAGGCCAAGATGAGTTCTATTTCATATTTAATGAAAGCATCTTTAAAATTTCTAGGCGATCAAATTTTCAAACCACAAATACTTGATTTTGCATTACTTAAGGTTGTGTGTACTTCTACAGACAGCTCCTGACAAATTAAAACCTACGGAACATTGTCAACAATACAACAAACTACTAAACTAAGGCGCTACTCATAAATATTTTCGGAATCCATACACTTAAGATATCAACAAACACGTTTTACAGAAGAAAATATTTCATTCAATATTTCACTCAAAAGGGTATAGAACTTACCAGAAATATCTACCTACTATTATTTTATCAATTACGCTATCACCGGTTCTTACATTAATTGCCTAATTTTTAAAACCAATGAGAAAAACACCCAGTAAAATAATCCCACAGTTAAAAAAATTCAACTTTTTCAAAACGCTTTATTTGGTGCGGAAGTGATATTTTTCCCCTTTTGGCGAGGTACAGACTTGCTGAAATGTTCGTTTTTCTCGATACTCTGTTATCTGGAGTAGATGGGAAATTGAGCGAAGGGAAACTTCAGTAGCGTTCGGGAATTCGGGTGTCGAGGTTGTGTTTTACCTTTCCGTCGGGTGTCTACAGCTGTCATCGGTTTTCGCGAAAAAGTTTTGACAAGCTTAAGATCTCCGCTGATCTTCTACGCTCCGGATACTCCGTGCGTGCTATGGTTAGTGCTTTGTGTTAAAAGTGAAAAAATGGAGTGATAGATAATTCCTATATATCAACACGTATTTGTTATCTTTAGGAAATATGGAAAAGTTTTTGATTTATTTTGTTCTTGATTTATAGCTCTTATTTTAGAGTACCGCTAACATATTTTTATAAATATAAGTAGCATCCTTCATAACAATTTAAATCATTACCTGAAATACTGTATGCTGGATAGATGAGTTTTCATAACAATCTGCAGTACAGCAAAAATATCAATAACTTTAACTAATTATAAAATAAAATGTTTTATGTTTGATATTTCGCGTTGAAATTTTTATCTGAAATGAACTGCATAATCAATGTTAAATAAATAACTGTTGAAACTGTTAAAATACGAACCGGCGCATTTTAGTTCAACAAAAAAACATTTACATCAGTAAACAAATAATATTGTGATTTTAGGCAGGTATTTATACTGAACATCGGGATAATCTTCGTTGTTAGTTTAACCGATGATCATAAAGTTGGTAAAATAATATATTACCGGATAACTAGCGCGTACGTTTTGTGTATTGGTGTTTATTCAACGATCCGCTATAAATAACAAATTAACCAGAGAATCGTTATCAGCTTCCTTCGGTAAGTAAAAATAAACTAGATATATTGATTGCGTAGCAATTATCAATTGTCAATAGATAAAGCATAAACTTTATCTTTTCAACTATCAGTTAACCCTTTACCAACCTGTATCGACTTTAATTAAAACTCGACTTTTTAAATAACTTATTATTGTTTGAACAAATACTTATCCCGGGTTAGAAATAATCTGAAAAAATTAGAATTCCTCCCGCTTTAACGCCTAATTTGGTAAATATGTCAAAAATGGAATTTTAATGCTTTGACTCCTTAATTGGGTTTTTGGATATAAAATGAGTAGAGGAAAAATAAAAAAAGGTGAACAATGCCAAATCTAAGGACGGGTTGTTTCAAAGAATTTGAACAATTCTTCAAATTCAAAAATTAAAAGTTCTGTGAAAGTTCTTTTCAAGATTTGTTATTATTTCAGTTGTGTCAAGTAACTGTTATATAATGCTATACTAACATAACTTGAATAGACATTCACCGAACTAGCAAATGAACGTTGAAATTTGATGAATTGTTCAAATTCTAAGAAAAAACCCATCCTTAGACGTCAAATTAGATATAAATGAAAAATTGTGCACAATACGTAGTTATTTATATTTATTACTAAAAATTATAAAAATGCGAATGCATCATCCGTCATTTTGAAAAAAGGAGTAAACAATAATTTTTCCGAATAAAAAGAAAATGTCAGAAATCGCGTAATTTTTAAACCCATGTGTTCAGTTTATCCTTCATTATATACTGATTCCTGTTCCCCACTTTCATTTCTTTACGCGGGATCATCATTTTGTTAATGTTGAATTTATTTTCGTTCTTGTCCTTCTAACTTTTCCTATGATTGGTCTTACTTTATGGATCTGTCAGAATCATCTGAATTATTACTGGCAAAGAGTAAAATTTTTAGGATTGATAAGGCTTTAACGGCAATATATCCACTCTTTGGATGTAAGTGAATCGATTTTTCCAGTATTTAGGTATAGAGGCATTTCAACAACACTCATAATAATATGGACTAGCAGATAAAACCCTGCTGCCACGGTTCGAAAACTTCATCGGTTCTTAAATAACAGAGTGCGCCACTTCCGTTTACCACAATCCTAAACTGTACAGCCATTGCGATAATAATACTATCAGATGGCTAGAAAATCACGAAATTCGTGTTCAATAAATTGAATTGATTTTCCAATGTGTTGGACGGAGTAAAAATTTGTACGTTCTGTTACATATGCTATTATGTAGGGAGAAAAATACTTTTACAAATATTCGAGAATCATCAACAGGCAAATCAATGGAATTTTCTTCTTTTCTGCGACGAAATTCAGTCCTTTTCAATTCAGCTTGTAATTTTGTAATTCAGCTCAAACTTGTTCATTATCTTTAGTCTTTCAACAGCCAAAGCAATCTACTTCCTGGACCTAGTTTTCCTTGCTGATGGTATAACTAATACTGGTATCTTACTGATGGAAGAGACGGTAAAGGTGACAGTGTTTGAATATCATCGTAATTGGGTTATCACGTTGGGAAAATGTCCTAAAAAAATTGTGGTCGGTAGAACGTCTTTGGCTTGATTTGCTGGCTTAACTTGAACTTCATGATATTCAGCTTGATCATCTGGAGCACCATCAGATTAGAAACTACTGAGTAGGAGAAGACGTTCCATATAATAGTCAAGAGAAAGTAGAAGAAAAATTAGACAAATAGAGAGGTCTATGCAATTTATTCTCATTGTCAGCATCTATCTCTATCAATTTGGAAGGCGTGTTTGGTTACCGCCGCCCCGGAAACCGTTTATTGGATAACCAACACCTCTGCCAGAGGTCATTCTAAGTAATTCGCTACGTTCGGTGATTTTGCAGGGGTGCCCGGGTTGATCGGGTGAGGTTTATTCCATCAGCTGCGTGGAATGCCAAATTGGGAGACCTCTCCAACTGGTCTCTTGACCAATCGCCTTGCGCCGCAGTGGGAGAGATATATTCATATGTTCGTCGTTGAACTTTGACGTTGTTTGGAGCACGGGTGTCAGGTAGAAATGCTATCCTTGTTCTGCCGGAATTTAAATGGAAGATACTCCGAGGAACTAGCATCATTGATCCCTCCAGCACCGGTGCACAGTCGGGAAACACGCCAAACGCGCGTCCAACTGTACATGATTAGCATTTGTTACATGAGAACGGGTCGTTTTTACAATGATTTCTTCTGATGTGGAATGATTTGCCGACCTCTTTTACCTAGCTCCTATAACATGGGTATCTTCAAGACCGATGGTCACTCCTTTCTTTCTTTAAAAAGATCCTCTACACTCCATCCCCAAATATAACATAGGCCCTGAGGGAAATTATTTTTATCAGGACCTCCCAAGTGTGTTGATAAAAAGAAAAATATGCTAAAAAACCCGACAGTAGGTAAAAAAAAATTTACATATATTTTTTCAAATATAATAATATATATTTTTTTATTTGGGTACGAAAGGGTTAAAACTTATTTTGTTTCCATGTATCGTTACCTACCAACATATATATATTTTATATAACTTATCGCTTATTTTGTAAAAATAAGTAATTGTTATCAAAATTTAATCTTGAAAATCTAATAGATTTCTCCTCATAATGTTATCAATTAAATAGTGATGCTTTCATTAGATTATTTCATAATTTTGTTACTAGTATGTCTTTTAAAGCGTGGTATAACTTTCGCATTAATTATTCTTCGCAGTAAAATTAAAACTTGGTTCATAATATGATTTCCTTGTGCGTACGTGTGTGTAAATTCTCAAAATAGGAAATGAAGTTTGCATTTTAAAATCCAGACAAGCGAAAAACTAAGTAACCAAATACGGGGTTTTCCAATAAGAGGTGTTATTTTGATATTCAATCGTAAAAGATCAATGGTTTCGTTGCTTGTGTGGCACGTAGAGCCGTATTGTTGTGATATTGAAAGTAAACGTTGTTCAGATCAATATCATCTAATTTCAGCCATAAAAAAATATTAATCATCTCTCGATAGCGCAATCCATTCACCGTAACTGTTGCTCCAGCCTCATTTTAGAAAAAGTAAGGTCCAATGACTCCGCCGGACCATAAACTGCACCAAACAGTCACACTTTGAGAATAGAGAAGCTTTTCAACAATAACTATTGGGTTTTCCAAGCCCCAGATGCGACAATTTTGCTTGTTGACGAAGCCGCTGAGGTGGAAATGGGCCTCATCACTCAAGATGATTTGCATTTGATTCACTCAAGTGAATTTTAACAATTTCAATTGATTGTTGAAGCGTGTATCGTTCCATTTTTATTAATGGCGTAGTTTTTACTTGTCAAATGTTAAAAAATAACAGCTTCAAAAGTAACATCTACTGAAATAGCGGGCTATTCAAAATAACACCTCTTATTGGAAAACCCTGTATTATAATATAAATACTTGATAAGACGATGTTTATTTTTCCACACTTTAGCAGCCCTACTAATAAACGTGGTGAAAATTTTATTCAATTGAAAAATAACCGTTTATGTGAAAACATTACCAATGTTGAAACTGACTCAATATAGTAGGTGGAAGATATATACGTGTACACAGTCAAGAGGGTTTATCTGTTGCATGAACTATAAATTTTTCATCGAATTTCGTAATATTTCCAAGGTATTTTAAATGTGTCATATATTTATTATTTTGAAGTGAAACTTCTTTAGGCGCGTAATGAATTTTCGGGGACGGAGTAAAACCGAGTCACGATCGAAACGAAAATGCGGGTACCCCCACCACCGATTAAAGTTCATTTGATCTAGTCAAAGTTTTGAAGTAACATATAAATGCTTCTTAGCTCATCCCGACAACTGGCGTTGGTGGTGTAATGGTCAGCATAGTTGCCTTCCAAGCAGTTGATCCGAGTTCGATTCTCGGCCATCGCACATTATTTTTTTTGTTTTTAACGCCTTTTTCATTCAATATCTTATTTTTTAGTAGGTCAGAACATTTTTTAAAAGAAAATAATATTGCAAAATAATAAAAACACTTATCTCACTGTGATAAAACATTACTCCGCTAGAGCGCGCTTTGCGTTATTGTGTTGGATTAAAATTATTATCTAATCCGTATATTATGATAATTGTATTACATTTATTTAATTAATTTATTTATTTTGATAATATGTAATAATTTTCAAAGTTTTGAAGTAACATATAAATGCTTCTTAGCTCATCCCGACAACTGGCGTTGGTGGTGTAATGGTCAGCATAGTTGCCTTCCAAGCAGTTGATCCGAGTTCGATTCTCGGCCATCGCACATTATTTTTTTGTTTTTAACGCCTTTTTCATTCAATATCTTATTTTTTAGTAGGTCAGAACATTTTTTAAAAGAAAATAATATTGCAAAATAATAAAAACACTTATCTCACTGTGATAAAACATTACTCCGCTAGAGCGCGCTTTGCGTTATTGTGTTGGATTAAAATTATTATCTAATCCGTATATTATGATAATTGTATTACATTTATTTAATTAATTTATTTATTTTGATAATATGTAATAATTTACAGAAAAAAAAATTAAAACTATCTCCCTCTGATAAAATATCCGTTCGCTAGAGCGCACTACGCGATCTTGTGTGGGATTCTATTTCTGTACATTGTACATTATTTTTAAAAATATATTATATTTTATTTTGAAAATTTTTGGAACTATACATTAATCGAACGTCATTCATCTATAAGAAAATATTAGAAAAAGCAAATCCATGCTTCGTCGTTGAATTATTTAACCTCTAATTTTCAAACTAACCTAAGAGAGAAAATAGAGATGATGAAATGAAAATAGAGAGAGAGGAATACTAGAAGTTTCACTTCTGTCTTGCGTAGGCTTGACACACCCAGTTTTTTTGAAAATGTCTTATAAACAAATAACATTTTAAGAAACTAGATAAAATTACCTTTAAATTATTGTATTTGAAATAGGCTTTGATGCATATAAATTGGAATATTTTAATTTAAAGCATAAAAAAAAATTACTAAATTTTTTTTTTACTCCAAACGTTGGAATTGTAGGGAACGCGAAATTTTTAAAACACATTCCTTTTATTTAGAGAATCCACAATAAAAATGTAATTTACTTTTTATCTTGTTAATACAATAAAACATATTATTATTTTAAATTAATTGAGGTTGATTTCTATTTTCCTACACACAGGTAAAACGTTTATGTTATTAAAAACACCTCTTTCACGACGTAACAGTCAATTAAAAAAATATATGTCTGAAATAATCTCAGGTTTTTAAGACTGGTATTATAGTCATTCTTCTAAAATGTGACGTTGAGCAGTAAAAGGCATTTTTTACTAGTACCAACTCGAATCTACGCTTTTACAGTCTTTATAAAGTGTTTAACAAAAACACCATCTAACGGTTGTGAAGTGATTTATTTTTAGTAAAGCTGTAAGTGTGTAATGTTTTTTTTTGATTCACAATCAAAATTTCTCAGTTTTTACCTTGGAAAGTCATGTTACATTCTAAGCTTTGATTCCCTCAACAAAGAGATCAGAATCACTTTTTTCTTATTGAACAATTGAAGTCGTATTTTGATAGTTAAATGGATTTGAAGCTCTATAGTTTTTGATGTAAACGAATTTGTTGCAATGGCCCCAAAATTCCAGATAAAAACTTTGGAGCCAGAGTGAACCGTCCGAGAAATTTTTGAGGTGATAATAATCTTGTCAGATGAGGAAGCATAAAGTTTTCTTTTAAAAAATAGCATCCTAATTTTAAAATTAATATTTTAAAGTTTTTAATATAAAAAAAGATAATGGGTTTCCGTCTTTGCGGTGAAAAACAAACTAAAGTAAAACACATTTTCTGCAAGGGTTGTCAGTCAGGATAGAATGCTACAAATTTTTGTATTGGCATAGGTACATACACTACTTGCTTCGATTCTTGTAATAATTTCTGTCACGTCCACCAAACATCACCTCCTTCTGTGCCTTAGGTACCTACTATTTTATTTATATTAATTTGTGCTAACTTTGTTCATCTAAATACACACCTATCTATATATTATGGTAACCGGATAAATCATCACAATGATAATTCGTCACCTCTTTAAAAAGTTATATAAAGTCATGGAAAGTAATGAAACAAAAACTTTATTAACTAGGTTATGTAGGTTAGGTTAGGTTAAAAAATATTATTTCATCGTTTCCAATGACTTTATATCACTTTTTAAAAGTGTGTTGAATTGTCACTGTGTTGAGTTAGCATGGAGTTATTCATGAAGAAGGGTGTAGCTTTGTTTTAAAAAAAATCATAACTTTTATTTTGAAATTGAAGAAATTTGCACACTTGACCGTCAAAACAGGAGAAAGGTTACTTTCTATATGCTGTACGATCCCCTTCCCAATCTCTTGATGAACAGAATTTTGATGCTTCTGGATGAAAATTTGCACAATTGACGTTCAAAATAAACGGTAAATTATCATCCACATCTGATTTCAACTCGGTGACTTCAGCTAGTAAATAATAATGTTTTTAAATTAAAGACTTAAGAGACAGTTGTTAAATAGACCGTCACATTTGAGTTTGTCGCAAATTTACGCCATTTGAATATTTTTACATTTAAATAATTTTCGGTTCGAAAGTCGGTTTTTGGCTACCGAACATCTCTGCCATAGGCCAGCCCAAGTGAATTGCTACTTTTGGTTACTTAGCAGGGGTGGCCGTATTCACGAGGGGCGAGGTTTGTATAGGTTTGGTGATCTAGTGAGGAGGCACGGAATGAAAGATGTTGTTGTGAAGGTCAGAGTGTTTATTTTGTGAGTCAGGGCCGTGATGAGAGTGGGCGTAGGACAGATGTAGTATTCTCCGGATGCTGGCTGTGATGGCAGGTCAAGCGAGGGTCTGTGAGTCGACGCCGGGCGCTGGTGACCGGACTCGTTGACTGTCAGGCACTGGCGATCTTGGCAATCAGTACTCCAGTGCTGACGAGAATGCCGAAGGTGCGGTGGACCTTGTATGCGGTTGAGCGGGAGCTGGTAGACCAGTGAGGATGCTGCGTGTCCTCGTGGTGGTCATGGTGAGTGGATGAAGCGCTGGTCAGAGACGCTGGAACCAAGGCGCTGTAATCCACGTAGCGTTGGCCAGGAACGGCGATCTGGGCCAAAGCGCTATGATGATGTCCCGATGGAGTCCATGATGAGAGCCGGGAAGAATGTCCTTCGCGCAAGTGAGGTGCGCGGATTATCACTCGTTGAGCACCTTGTTAACTGATGGCAGATTGATGACTGACTGACTTCTTCATGTTGTCGATTTTAAAATGTGAAGAAGCTTCTGGAACAATTTGGTTGCTATGTAGAATTTTCCAAACAAATAAATAAAAGAACATCCAAGAAGTTTGTTTGGAACAATCGAGACTTCTAGAATTTCGTTCGAATGAAGTAGTTGCGTACCACTACAGTACTCCCCTTCCAGCGGCATGGTTGAGGGCCGCGATAGAAAGAAAAGTTGAGTCAGATCTTGCTTGTTGATGGGAGTAGGAAGGGTTGGTGCTGGTATCGTTGCATTTATCTTGGGTTCAGGGCCACTGTCCAGTTGTTGTATATTCTCTCACGTAAAAAAATAAAAATGGTTAGAAAAACAAAAATTATTATAAATTACAAACACTGTTCACGACACAGGCTGAGAATACACTAAAATAACTATTGTGAGCACTATTATCCGCGCTTGTGCGGAGATGGTCTGGTGCACGCAGCTCCATGGTGCCTCAACCGATCACCCATTTTGAGACGGGGTTACCGGTGAGTCGGGGTAACACAATCACGTCGGGGTCACCACTTTGGTGATCTAGTGAGGAGGCACGGAATGAAAGATGTTGTTGTGAAGGTCAGAGTGTTTATTTTGTGAGTCAGGGCCGTGATGAGAGTGGGCGTAGGACAGATGTAGTATTCTCCGGATGCTGGCTGTGATGGCAGGTCAAGCGCGGGTCTGTGAGTCGACGCCGGGCGCTGGTGACCGGACTCGTTGACTGTCAGGCACTGGCGATCTTGGCAATCAGTACTCCAGTGCTGACGAGAATGCCGAAGGTGCGGTGGACCTTGTATGCGGTTGAGCGGGAGCTGGTAGACCAGTGAGGATGCTGCGTGTCCTCGTGGTGGTCATGGTGAGTGGATGAAGCGCTGGTCAGAGACGCTGGAACCAAGGCGCTGTAATCCACGTAGCGTTGGCCAGGAACGGCGATCTGGGCCAAAGCGCTATGATGATGTCCCGATGGAGTCCATGATGAGAGCCGGGAAGAATGTCCTTCGCGCAAGTGAGGTGCGCGGATTATCACTCGTTGAGCACCTTGTTAACTGATGGCAGATTGATGACTGACTGACTTCTTCATGTTGTCGATTTTAAAAGGTGAAGAAGCTTCTGGAACAATTTGGTTGCTATGTAGAATTTTCCAAACAAATAAATAAAAGAACATCCAAGAAGTTTGTTTGGAACAATCGAGACTTCTAGAATTTCGTTCGAATGAAGTAGTTGCGTACCACTACATAGGTATTGGCGGAAAATGCGTCTGCCCACCTATTGCGTGGCGGACCGGATCGAGAGAGACTGACTGGTTGAGGGAGGCCTTTTGATTTCTTCTGCATAACTCTCTCGACCCATCGCCTTGTACCATAGTTGGAGGAGTAGATTAATATGTTTGTGGCTCTTGCACACGCTGACCCCCAGTTTTTTTACAAACCCCTCATTCCTTTTTATTTCCCAGAACTCCCTCTCCTTTCTTTCCTTATATGACATACCCTAAGATGACATAGACACTGAACGAAATTATTTTCCTGAAAAACAAACGCTAACTAACTTCACCTGTAAACAAAAGATTTGTGTCAATATCAAATGTGACGGTCGGTCAAACAACTGGCCCTAAGTCATAAAATATTATTTTTGGATAAAATGACACTTTACGTCAAATGGCAAAACCCGATGAGTTACATATTATTTGCATTTATGTTTGTTTAGTGAAATATTTGAAATGATTACGTGAAGTTCGGAATTTAAATATGTGGTTCTGTTTAATATCGGCCCACTCTTTCAGCCTTTCAGGATAGGCGATCTTTGTTTTGAAATTGAAATAAAATATACAAATTATTAATCAATTATCGCTTCTTAAAAATCCACTGTCAATGATACGAACTTAATGTATACTAGAAAGTCCCACACAGCTAAAAAAACTGCATAGCTTGGAGTACTGAAGTAATTGTATGTGCAATACACTTTGGGAAAATTAAACAGAAAAAAAATAACCAGGAAATTTAAAAAAAAAGTAAATTGATTGAGTTATAATTTTTCACAATTAAATGACTGGAATTTTTCTTTTTTTAAATCCACTCCAATAATATATTATCTTTATACCAACTTTAGGATTTCATAACATCGAGGCGCAACTCTAGATACATTACACGCATTTTAATTTAATTTTACATTTAAAGAGAGTAAACATTTATCTTGAAATATAAATTTCTAATTTATAATAATGTTCTCGTAAAACTCGAAAAGTAGTCGACCGATATCGCTGAAAATGTTGTTTTTATTAGTTAGTGCCAGGAGTGTTAATAGAGTAGTTTGAATGGTAGAAAAATTCGGGGTCGCCCGATGAATATTTAATGCAATGTCTCTGCACCAGAGTGAAATACGGAGTCGAATGTCGATGTAATGTAGTTTTTTAACATTGTGGTATACAGTAGTGAATGGTAGGATAATGTTTTGGGAAGCATCTCTAAAAACATCTTACAAGGAATTCTTGTAAGATGTTTTTAATTTTCTTTTTCTATATAAATGTAATAATTGTTTATATATCACGTTAAAGGCCATACTTGGATTGCACTATCCTCCCAGTTCATTGTATTAAAAAACTTAGAAAGTACAATACTTTACTAAAATCCACAAATTACATGAGTTACCAATATATTAAGCTTTCACATAGGGTTGCAAAAAATTGGGCTGATCTCCAGCGGAGGATGTAGCAGGAGGAAGTGGAGGGTTGGAAAGAGAGTGCTTTTTGTCAATAGGGAACAACCTAAGTATCGGATTTTATTTGGGTTGATTTGGTTATTGATGATTTTGCTACTAATTCTAGTAACTCTAGTACTTTCAAGTTATCCAGTCTTATTCCTAAACCTCTTCCACTGGAGCTCAGCCTAATGTTTGCAATACTATGTGAAAGCCTAATATATTGGTAACACAAGTTACTTATTTATTCCAGTAGAGTATTATGCTGCCCTGAAAAAGCTACGGTTATAGGGAAACCCGGTCAGAATTAAGTATTAAAAATCAAAAGTGTGTTTATTAAGTTATTGATTTATTTTAAATTATAATGTCACGTATCTGCTTCATGTTAACGAATATATAATATGTTTGTTTGGACATAGTACACTTTCTTAAGATTTAATGATATGTAATCATGCAGTAAGCGGGACTTTGAAATCGATAGATTACAAAATATTCGCTGTAAATCGCCCCGCCTACAAACGGCCGCAAAATTCATGCGCAGTTTTTGATTAAGTGTGCGGATACCAAATATATACATAATCTTAAAAAAAATAATTTTGTTTTATAAGAAATGCATGAATTTTTTACTATGCAACGTACTAATTATTATCATATATTTAATGATTACTAATAATAACACTAATAAAATATAATATAATTTAGAAGCATATAATCAAAGATACAAATGAAATTGATGATTTGTGGTTTTTCTGGAAACTAAAGAAAATATTATATCGAAATGTTCTGTATTGGCGCCGTCCAAGTATACATTTAGGCACAATCAAGTTTTAAAAATAATTCACCAAAGTTTGGTAATTAAACATAACTTGATTGACCGCCGTAATAAAGTATCATATTATGAATAAGAACCAAATTCATTTGTAGAAAATGAATTTTATATAAAATATATTATGATAAAATTATACTAACAGACCGAACGATTAGTCATAATAGACTGGATTTATTTTTAAATGACAAACTTTAAAAAAATAACTTATATCATTGATGTCGCTATTCCAAATTCAGGAATATTCGAAAATCTGTTTCTGAAAAAATAAGACTTTACACAGATTTAGGTAATGAGATTAATAGAATTTGGAATTCTTAGAATATAAAAGTATTATTATTTGTTATTTTGGCTACTGACATTAAACCTAGCTCTCTCATTAAAAATTTAGGAGTATTAGATCAAAATCTGATCAAAGAATTAATATATAAAAATGCAAAAATCAATTCTACCGAGCCGAACCCTCTGATATGAAAATATCTGGAGTCGGTGAATTATTTTCCCATTTGATCTCTGGTAAGTTGACGTGTTGTTCTCTTATTGTTTTGTATTTATTCTGTTTATATAATGCACTTGCATAATGGGGATCGACTAGGGACTGGGTGATCATTTGTGAAAAAGTGTGTGAAAGGGTTTAGTTTTTTCCGTGGGGAAGATTTAACCCGGACATAAAGTCGAAATTTAAATATAATGCAACGAACATAATACAAAATGTAACTTTCTTCTACAAGTAAATACACAAAAAACTATCAGAAACACTCACTAACCAAATGCATGATCTATTCAAAAAGTTTGGGTAGCAAATTATTATAAACAATAATTATTAGCCTGAAACATAAATATAAAGAGGAAAAATCTTCCGAGAAAAAATAAATGCCGCCGACGGGAATTTAACCCGCACTTTCTGATTGCCGGTCAGGTGCACGGAACCATTGTGCCATGTCCGTTTATTTTTAACAACCAAATAATTCAATAAATACTAATATTTCATTTGATAATTATTGCTTTTTTTCCAAGTTTAACAAGTTTGGGGGTACTATTGATTTATTTACTGACTCTACTTATAGAATTAAATGTAATCTACACCAGCTCTTTGCTGAATCATAGAAATTATAGTAGCGTTGGTTATGTAGTTTGAGTGATTTATCTTATATGTAGTATTGTTTTAGATCTTTTTTATTTTATTTTACTGTTTATTTATTATTTATTAACGCCCTATCGGGGTTTTACATAGTAAGTTGACAGTATATGTATGTAAGTGTAACATGTACATTGATAAAATAGCTAAATATAATTTACTCATAAGGTAATTAGAAAATAATATGGATTTAAATCGAAGTAAAATAGTAAATCGAAGTATAAAGATAAGACCTTTTTTTAAAGCTAATAAATAATACAAGTTAATAAATAACAAATAGGTCTGAAATTAGTTGCCTTTTGAAACTCACAAAGTAATTAACACCAAATATATCAATAAGTTTACAGTATTTGTTTGCAAGGTAATGAATTCGTGGAATTGGTGAATACATAGAGTAGTAAGTATTGAGGTTATTGTTACATTTAAAAGTGTCTTTGCTTCGAGTTTGTCTAGCAGGTACATTCATATAAATTAATTCCAATAATTCAGGGCTGTCAATGAGAGATTTGATAATTTTGAATAAAAATAATATTTTATTTAATAATATTTGATAATTTTGAATAAAAATCAGTTAGAACTCTTCCGAAGTAAACTTATTAAAGTGGGTATCTAGTACGTTTGAAGTCAATGCCGGACAATCACAAAGTATGAAGTTTATACGTTAACGATGTCATTATTCAGTCTAAAAGCGGACTTTTAATTCCAAAACTTTTTGCGTTTCATCGATAAATCTATTGGCTAATGACTCTAGGTTTACACAAATAATTAGCAAATCAAGATACAAGCACTTACGTTCTATCCAATGTTTACTTCCCACAAAGATACACTTGATTTATCCGATATTTCAACTCGGCTTTACGGCAAGAACAATCTAAAGTCAACAATCAATTCGGAATTAGGTATTTTAAGACCTCGAAATAATATTAGTATTTAACTGATGTTCCAAGTGCCAAATGATCGGTCACTCTTTCAAGTTCTGTAAAGATCAAACAAGATGTGGTCACTGTGGCCAGGATGGTCACGCCCGCGAAAGTTGCCCAAATACTGCTGCGAAGGCAGTTTGCGCCACCTGCATCAGATTTGGAAAGCCCGCCACTCATCCTACCGGAGACAGGGAGAACTGCCCAGCATACCTAGCAGCGCTTTCGAGGGATTTCTCCACGATCAGCTATGGCGTCTAACTACATAGATGAAGACTATGATGTTGACTTTAAGAGAACTAATAGGTTAGACCAATGGACGGAAGAAATGGTAGAAAAAAACAGTGAAGTGGGAAGTTTTGTATGTGTGCAAGTTAATATACGATCAATCTCTAAATATTGGGATGTTTTACATGCTAACCTCCAAAATTGTTGGAAAAATATAGATTTATTAATGTTATGTGAAACATCTATAAAAAGTGAACAAACTTGTCTTTTCGAAATTCCAGGTTATAATAGCATCAGTTACTGTCGCACATCCAAATCGGGAGGGGGTATAAGCTTATATATCCGGGATACTTTAATTTTTACACAAAATACATATGAAACAATGTTTTTCGAAAATATCTCATGCCTAATAACATTACCTAATAATACAACACTTAATGTTCTTGCTATTTATAGACCACCAAATCTTAGTAAACAATCTTTTATAAATGAGCTTTCTTCATTACTAATCAAACATTCGAACCGTAATGAAAATATGTTAATATTTGGTGATATAAATATTGATTTGCTAAATTATATTGACGCTATAACGATCAACTATGAAAACACTCTTTCAAATAATTATTTTACTAAATGTATCAGTGACGTTACGAGGGAAGCCATAGCTAAAGGTAAAGTGACACGTACGTGCCTGGATCATATATTTGTTAGGTATATTAATAAGCACAAAGACACGGACATGCTACGTGCTTGTGTATGTGACTTCATTATTGCTGATCACTTTACAACAGGTGTGAGCATTCCATATTATAAAATGAATAAACGTATTGTAAATGAAGTACGGCAGGTATCAATTTTATCCCAAAAACGTATAGATTGCTCTATTAGAAATTATAACTGGAGTGCTTTACTACAGACAAACGATTGCACTAATTTATATAATCAAATAAAATCCAATTTTAACGAATTGTATGAAAATAGTAGATTAATTATAGATGTCAAACCTAAAGCTCGACCTTGGATAATAAAAGAATGGATGACCGAAGATATTTTATCACATATTAAAAAAAAAGATTTTTTATTTAAACGATGGAAAAATTCACCAACAAATACAATTTATGAAAAACAATATAAATCATTTCGTAATTATGTCACCAAATTAATAATCAAAAATAAAACGGCATTTTATAATGATAGATTTAAGCATCATTTTACAGACAGCAAAAAAACCTGGGATGAAATAAATAAAATTCTAGGACGTAACACAAAGAGTAACTGTGATGATGTTATATCTAGATATATGCTAAAAGATCAATCCGTGGAAATTGTGACAAACCAATTTGTAAACTATTTTTCAGACAGCATTTCTTCAATGGTACACAAATGTGATTTTAGGGCATCAAATATCGTCCCGCTAGAATTGCAACATAGCTTATATATACCACGAGCGTCACTCGCAGACATAGTGAGCATAGTGAAGCTCCTCAAAAATTCAAAGTCTCCTGGCATAGACAACATACGAATGTTTGACATAAAAAGACACATAGATATCCTAGGCCCTATATTAACACATCTGATTAACATAATTTTAACTCAGGCTGTAATACCGGATGAGCTGAAGTGTAGTATTGTCAGACCTATTTATAAAAGTGGAAAACATACCGATATAGGAAACTATAGACCGATTAGTATACTACCAGCTATAGAAAAGATTCTCGAAAAATACTTATCTTTAAAACTAACTAAATACTTGGACTACTTTTCTATAATAGATCCCAATCAATATGGTTTCCAAAAAAAAAAAAGTACCGAAATGTTACTACAGGATTTTTCTAATTTTATAAATAATGAATTGAATAACAAAAGACATGTTTTGGTACTGTTCATAGACAATTCTAAGGCATTTGATACTATAGATACGACGAAATTGTTAAATATTTTGGAGGCAATAGGGGTAAGAGGAAATACACTCAAACTATTCAAAAACTTTTTAACCAACCGCCAAATCAAGGTAAAAATATCAGATAAATTTAGTGAAATAAAAAATGTCAAAACTGGAGTTCCACAGGGGTCAATTTTGGGACCAACATTTTATATTATCTTTGTATCTCTTATGACAAAATTTTTTTCGTTTGTTAAATATTATGTATACGCTGATGATACTGCACTTGTCATATCCCATGAAAATTTATCTATTGCAATGAAATTGTTGCAGCAAGACTTTATTTCTTTATTAAGGTGGTCACATGATTATGGTTTACTAATTAATTCTAAAAAAACAAAACTGATGCATATAAGATCACCACATGCCAAGTATAGCGAGGCACCTCTAATCATATCTCACTCTTTTGACTGCATTCACAACAATATCACACAGCCCTGTGCGTGTACAAATATCGAACTGGTTAACCACTATGTCTATCTAGGAGTTACAGTAGATTGTAACATGAAGTGGGATGTACACATTTCAAAACTGTGTAAGCGCCTTCGGTCTATTGTAGGAAGACTGTATAAAATAAAATATTTTGTGCCTTTAAAAACTATGAAATTGATTTATCTGTCTCTTGCAGAATCTACCGTAAGATATGGGATAACTTCATGGGGTCAATCGTGCAAAACCAACATAAAACATGTACAAATGATTCAAAATGCCATGGTAAAGTTGTTAGTAAGCAAAACCGTTTATAACCAGAGGAGAGACATTAGTATTATGTATAAATCAATAAATGTATTACCGATTCGTGCCCTTATGTGGCAAAAAATTGTATTACAGCATATATCTGACAGTCCGTATAAAACAATGGTGGATCATGTACACAATACACGTTTCATACAAAATAAAGGAATGAAAGTACCTGTATTTCAAAACAAATATGGTCAAAGAACTCTTGAATACACAATACCTTTAATTTTTAACAAATTGCCATATGAATTAAAAGAAAATTGCTCCATTAATAAATTCTCTTTAATATTAAAATCATGGCTACTAAGGAGTAACCTCATGTATTAAGACTGTTTTTTTTTCCCCACAACACTGTTTCTGTATTTTCAAATTTAAGGTATTACACAATTTTTTATTTATTTTTTTTTGGTTTTTTTGTAGAAATGTATGTAACTATTACTACGCTAAAGCGTTGATGATTATTTTAATTTTATGTACTATACTATTATTATAGGTGCAACTAATCTCCTGCTGACAAGCTACTTGCAGTAGCTTAGCGGGTATAAATAATATTGTATGTAATCTAATTAAAAAAAAAAAAAAAAAAAAAAACCTGCAAAGAGATTGAAAGTTATTTTAGGATGGTTTGTATATAATACGAAAACTTGTGAATAATACAAATAAAGCCAGACAACGGGAAAAACTGAAAATGTACAAGCAATCCTGTTGAAGATAATTTATTTAAATAGGAAATTAAATGTATAGTTGCTTTAAAACAGAAGGGGTTAAATCATTTTAAGGGAAAAATATTTATTTAAAATCTGAGATTCTGTGTGAATTATATAAATAAAATAAATTATAAAATTTTTACGAAAATTTGAAAAAGAAAAATCAGAAAAACATAGGTCGCATCTAGGAATAATTATAAAAGTAATAAGACACGTTTGCCTTTCAATATAATTAATATTCACTAACCTCTGTGAACTGGGCTTTACTAATCAATCGGATAATATTTGAGAACGAAAATGAGGATTTTTGTTTACAGCTAACCGACCACAGAATAAAGACCAAGAAATGTGATGTGGGCGTGTTCTAAATATGGCCAATCGGGCTTTAAATTTACAATACAGTGTTTCATTATTGTTATGAAATTCATATCATTATGAAATTCAAATATGATGGTGATATGCAATGTCAGGCAAGTGTAAGATAGACAAAGCGCATGCATGGGCTAGAAAAAAATGTATTAAAGGTTATCGTACACATAATACCTCGACAACAGACTAGAATCGCCTCACCTCGAAGCGTTCAGAATTCTTTGTACGAAACTCCATACGTAACGCACACTAATCGCCTCACCTTGGACAAGCAAGTGAAATAAGGCGAGGCGATGCCGATCCGATGCGGAGCTAATATACTATATGTGTGGTAAACTTAAAATGAATCTACAAGCCAAAAATGTGTAAATTCTTGGTATACCTTATATTGTAGGTAATAGGCATTAAAATCGCTTGACAAACGGAGTGTAGAAACGTTCGATTTGAAGCACAAATCTGGTTTTTATTTATTTTGTAAATAATTTTATAAGAAAGCAAAAAAGTTAATCAAATGAAACTGTCACCGATAATCTTAGCTATAATACTTTATTTTTAACCTTTTCCACTCTGACCATTTTTTCTCAGGACCAATTGGCTACTCTGACTAAAAATTAATGTTATATTTTTGATTTAAAAGTGAAATTTTTGGTTCAATATTTTCGTGGCACCCTATCTGGTAATTCGTGTGACCATTATATGTTTGGTACATTTTGCATAAAATAGTTGTTAAATCACATCTTAAGTAACTAAAAGATAATACGTTTGATTTCAATATGTTTTATTTACATAATTTATTTTATTGAGTAGCGATAATTATGTAAAATATGGGAATAATATACAAAGAATCCAATGTAAGTCCTTGTAGAAATTCCTTTGTAATTGTCCTGTACCGCACAGGGGTTGACCGGTGACTACCTGGACCCGATTGGCTTAGGTTTTATGGCTAGTACACGGTTTCTTATTTTGCATTGGTTATATTATTTTAGATTCCGACCCTCATTCAGGAAACAAAAGATAGACCAGCCCACAACACATAAAATAGATAATAAATTTGGCAAACATTCTACACGGTGATTACAAGTTAGAGTTTTGTACATACTATAATTATAACTAGTAATTTACATCTACGACTTATATTACTGGCTTACAACTAATTTTTACAATTATTTAACATCTAAGACTTATATATAAATAACTATGCATAGTATAACAATGTCATATTTTAAGTATATTTATCACAATAAAAAACTCACGATTCGGTCCAATGTCATTATAAATTTATCTTTCTTACTTATTGTATTATTACTAAATCACTATCACTTATAGTTATGTATGATATTTTTCAAAGCATTCTCCCACATAAGTGTTTGGGTTTGTTATCACAATTTTTACAGTGATACCTTGTTCGTTTTCTTTGCCCTCCCTCTATATTAGAACCGCAAACGACGCAATCCCCGTACTTTTTCTGCGCATTAGGCATTAGGTATTACATGTAGATTCACGTGATTTAACCGTTGTTCTGGATCTACCGAATGTCTTCCTTTCCCAGTTTTTACACCTTCTCTATATTTTCCAACCAGTTGAATTATTAGCCTATCCACAAATCGAAGATGACTCATTGGCTTTTCACTGTTTTTAAACTTTTTTTCCTTCTACAATATGTAAGCATTTACCACCGAAACTTCTAAGCCCCCAAAAAAGAGATTGCGCCACCATTTTAATGTTTTTCCTAGGAAGAAGTATAGAAGGTTGTTGCGGAATCTCAATATTCTCTTCATTACTATCTTTACTGAAATAAGCACATCTCTTTCTTTTGGGCGGCGTAATGTCACTTCCACTATCTGTATCACTTGGGTTGTTACCCACTTCTTCACTATCACTTATTATCACATTACCATTGTCATTGCAATAAATATTATTAAATGTAAAAAGGTCCTCATCATCACTACTAGCGATACAATCACATTCCTAATTATAACTGAACTGCGCAGTAAAACTATCATTATTTTCCATAACGGTTAAATAAATATATTTTTTTAAATGCGTAAATTATATAGAAATATAATAGTTCCACAAAACACAAAAATATGGTCACAAAAAGTGGGAGTAATCTCGGAGAACCGTCGTAAAAGCAGTACAACAACTGACTGTTCCGAAAATGTTGGAATAAAACAAGCATTCAGTACGTTAAAATAATGCATCTTTTTTTACAAGAATATATCTAATAAACGGTAAATTTAAATGAATAAATGTTGTTATAGACAACATTTTGCGACCATTCTTTGTACTTATCGGAAATAATAGTTCGTAGAATGTACATAGGTACATAGAAATTGGTGATTAAACTTATACCTGCACCGGGCCAGACCCTCTGGCCGACGGAGCTGTCTACCAAAATTGTATGGGCCAGAATGTGTGGCCTAAAGAGTGGAAAAGGTTAAAAAGTTGTTTCCTTTACGCGTTCATACATTTCTAATGAAAAAATTTTCTTTTTAGTAGTTAACATTTATATTTTTTATTGAGTAATTTTTTTATTTTATTTGTATTCTACTCAAGCGAAACGATAAGAAAACCTTCAATTTATCTAAATCATATTTTTTGGTATTCATAATGTACACCAATTCGTTAAGATTAATCAAAATAGTGATTCAGCATTTAGCTTCGCCTTAAGTCACCTATTAAAAAAATATTAGATACAAGTACGTCACATATTTTAAAACATTATTTGATAATATGGGCCTCACCGGGTGCTTTTTCACCCGTGCTCCGTCCCCCGTTCAAATCTCCATGGAAGGCATTTCTAGCCTGTTTTAGCAATTCAGTGCAAACGACAACGTTGAATATTTGTGAGGCCTTTATTTTCATTCGAAAATTGAAATTGTCGTTTAACGTCAAACAAAGGATATTTCAAACATACATGTTTATAAACGAAAAAGCCTTTAGGATAATTTTAATGAATACGATAAGCTCATAATATAAATTGTATTTTATGGCCCCTTTGTTAAAGTTTATTCATAATATATATTTAAAAAATTTCAATTTTTTTTTTTGTATATCAAAATAAAATCAAAATTAAAGTTAGGACAAGAGTACCAACTTTATGGAGCCAGTGAGACTATGGCATTCCCGATCGGGGTATGTTGTGAGGCTGAAGATAGTGGGGAGAGGAAGAAGATGGGGAAGTACCTGGCTATTAAGATCTGGTCACTAAATAGGCCAAAGCCATTTCAAGCAAAGTTTTAATTCTGAATGGTGATCTTACACAAGGGCAATACTGAGAGTATCTTCTACTCTGGAACGTATTATTTTAAACGAGTAATTTATGAAATAACACAAATTAATCACAAACATGTATTTGCGCACGTCGGGATTTGAACCCGTGCCTGAGCTTGCTAATCGAAAGCTATACCCTTTCAACACAACATCCCCAGTGTGGTGTTTCCTCCCTCCTACGACAAGACTACCCTCAACACTACTTAGGTTCGAACTCTCATACTCTCGACGAAAATCATTTTTATTATTAATGACTATTTAAACATTATACATAAAAATATGATAGTGAAGTAATGTACAGTAATTATATTTCTTAGTCCTCCTCATTAGGTTGTTGTGCTGAGGCGGATTAAAGTTATTTAGTCTATTTTAATTGTTTTCTATATCGTTTTTAATGTTTAATTAGATATGGGAAAAATCTTGAGGCCGATTGTTTTCCTATGCGTTGATTTTACAGAGCTTTTTTAATAGGTTATTTGTCAAGAGTCAGAATAATAGAAGAGTATGTATGAGACGATGTATGAATGTGAATGAGGCAATGAGTGTGTGCCAAGACCGAGTTGCATGCGGGGAAATGGCGTGATGGTTAGTTAGTTAGTTTAAACAGGTGTTTCGCCTTTGGGAGACACTTTAGATTTATCACAATATAACACCGTTAAATACAGCCTACGAAATGAAAGTTATATAAAGCAATCAGAACTGTGTAGGTGTACTAAAAAGCAAAACTATACAATTTGTTTTAAATTTTATTTAAAAAACGGTTCCCAGAATCTGGAATATTTTATACCAGCCATCAATTTGCCATACGAAATTTAATAGTATGCGTTATGATGTTTCATTGATTAATTATAAAGGTACGTTCTTCTCTTATCTTCAACGATTCCTGTGTTATTCTTGGAAAAAGCGATGAAACCAATATTTGGAAGTGATATTTCAACATGTGGTATCTTTTATCAATCGCATTCAATATCAGCGTCTTTCAAACGATCGTTTGTTTATTGATATCCAAACAAAATGGTTATTTATCGTTTAATTGATTTAATTGTTTTCCCTGCAATGATTGATTGAACTTTAGCACTTTTATTCAGTGACGGCTCGTGACTTTTGGATGTACTAGAGTGCTAATATTACAAAAATGGCAGTATTGATGTTGTTGAAGCTGAAAACCACTATTTTTTTCCAAAATTCTATTTTTTAAATGAAGATTTTCAGGAAATTTCAGTGCGCCGCGTGCATTTCCTGAAAATTTTCATACAAAGAACCTAATTTTCTAAAAAAATGGTTTTCAACTACAACAACATCAATAATGACATTTTTTGTAATATTAACTCTCTAGTACGCCCAAAAGTCACGAGCCACCACTGCTTTTATTGACGCGCAATTTTGATCATTTTACTGTAATTTTTTTTCTATGTATCTAATTACCGCACAAGAGTCCCAACTGCCCTTAAGGCGACACAAGACTCTAATAAAGGGGGCTTGCTCTAGGCTCACATTTGAATTAATTCGAACGAATTAATTCAAATGTGAGAAATATAATATATTCTTTCTTAGGCCGATACCCATGGATTTAAGTTTATTATATTTAAGATGAATAAAAACAGTACCTTACCATCAAAATATTTAGGTACAGAAAACGGTTTTAAAAATGTGTAAAAGGTTTTTCTAATTTAAAATTAGTGGTAAGCACCAGCTTTTATTTTTCTAGACGATGAATTGGTAATTTTCTGATGGATTCAATTAGAAACATCTGATATTCTAGTATTACGTTTATCAGAATTTATTAAAATAAACCAAGTGGAAAGTACAATTTTCGAGGTCTGCTAGGGCAAATTCGATTGTAGATCCGTCCAATCCGACGAGCCGCGCGCCGATTATTTGTGTACACACCTTCTTCACTTACGTCGTTAAGGTTTCCACTATATTTTAGAGATTTCATGGGGCAATACGCTAGGGCCGTAAATCGCATATTTATTTTGAATTTTGTCGTCTTAACCGTCTGGAGCAAGTGATTCTATGGCATCTCTAGTGGGGTATATTGTGGGGCTAAAACTAGTAGGGTGGAGAAAGAGATGGGAAAGAGGAAGATGAAAAAATATTTTACTAATCATATCTAGTCACCAAACACGGCTAAAGCCATTTCAAGCAACGTTTCGATTCTGAATGATGGTCGCTGAACGTATCTGCCACTCTGCAACTAAAACGTTCAGAAAATATATATAATATATTATTTTATCAAGTGTACACTTAAAATAATCAAAAATCTGCTCTATCATATATTATGTAAATATTAATTTTAATAAATAAATTTTTAGATGAATTATTTTTTTTGCGTCGGAACACACGCAATATGAAAATAAATACATAGTTTTGTCCGTACACAAACCTCAATGCTTTCAAGAAAGGCAAACAAATACAATATTGTATCGGTGATTTAATTCAATAGTGTATTTGCATACCTTTCTCGAAAGAATTGAGTTTGTATACAAATATCAGGGTCGGCTCTAAGCCAAACGGTGTCTGGCGCGAGCAAAAACCTCAATGGCGCTGTATTAGAGATTAGGTTATATCAGTGCCTTTTCTCATTGGACTGCTCCAATTGCACCTGCACAGGGCCGGTCCTAAATAAACTATAATGTTAGCAAAGGAAAAAAAGTTACGGTTATGCTATATCGATAACCCCCTACAGACGAATCAATTTGGTTGGTTCAACCGTGGTGTAAACCGTTGATAAACGGCTGAGTGTTGCGTACAACAGACGCGATTGTTGGTTAAATTTCTAAAATTCACTCTGGAGAACAAACGCAGCATGCCTCCAACTTTACAAAAAAATTATCGCTCTAGTAGCACCGTTAAGTATTAACACGAAAATAAAAAGACAAAGGTTGGCAAAAAAATGGCTCACCGAACGAAAAAAATTCAGTTACACGATTTTACTAAATAATTAAATAGTGATTGAATATGTTCGTATTATCCAATAAGTACGATAAATTCTTATATAATGCCCAAAACTCCGCCAAAGCTACCTTATCAATACTCATACCTGACAATTGATTTAGTTTTTATTCGTATACATATATACATCTACACACGGGGCTCGACGCGACGGCTCCACTAGGCATACTGAGTAAAGTTGGTTCAATCACTAATCCATGCTACAGACCAACAACCGTTCAACCAACTTGGTTGGATGGTTGGGTGCCCTGGCGGTTTAACCATTCAACTTGATAGCCACGCCCCCTTAAAAACCTAGAGGCACTGCTGAAAACCAGCTGCATTCCTGGAGAGATCCGGAAAGCATAGCTGAGCAGTGACCTTTTTGTCAATAGAATTTATGTTAAAAAATATGTAAAAATTATCTATTGGCAAATAAATGTTTTTATTATTATTATTATCGCATACAACTCATATCCACACGGTTCAACTTTAAGTTCAACTCACTCAGATTGTAACAATTGCTCAACCAAATTGAATGGTCTGTAGGGCTATTATAGTTTTCATTTATCACCGTTGACATTATTAGACCCAGATTATTTTTTTGATATTATGATTAAGATTAGATAAGATAAAATAGTATACATAAAATTAAATGCTAGATTTTCACGTAACAATTATCACTGACGGACGTGATTACTGTACCACAGTTTTTTTTAGATAGTATATGTAAAAGTGGCAAATGCTCTACGCGAATCAGTTTGTGGTTTTATTTCGGACTGTACTCAATATTCAACACAACCAATGTAGCTGTTGTTAATAGTTAGAAATGGAAAAGGATTCTGATTCACCCTTGTTTTTTTAGATCTTTATTATGGCCTTGATGGATGCTGCAGGTAATCACTGCACTAGCTTCCGTAATATACTAGAATTAAATACACTGAAGGAATACTTAATGTGTACACTGCACAGATTTTCTCAACGGACTGGTAATAGTTTATATTTTATTTTATTAGTGTATTGGAGAAACAAACAATTTTACAAACATTCTGCATACTGTGAAGTTTCCACATAAAACTCATGTTACATACAGAAAAAAACATAAAAAAACGGAAAACATAAAAACACCTTAAGGAGAGGCTTAATTCCAAATCACTATTTTGATTAATCTTTATAACGAATTGGTGTACATTACGATTACTAAAAAATATGCTTTAGATAAATTGAAGGTGTTCCTATCGCTTCGCTTGAGTAGAATACAAATAAAAAAAAATATTTACTCAATAAAAAATATAAATGCAAATAACTAAAAAAAATATTTTTTCAATAGAACTGTATGAACGCGTAAACGAAACAACTTAACAAAATACAGTATTATAGCCAAGATTATCTGTGACAGTTTCACTTGATTAACTTTTTTGCTTTCTTATAAAATTATTTACAAAATAAATAAAAACATATTTTGTGCTTGAAATCGAACGTTTCTAGACTCCGTTTGTCAAGCAATTTTAATGCCTTTTACCTACATATAAGGTATACCAAGAATAAACACATTTTTGGCTTGTAGTTTCCTATTAATGAAAATAACTGAGATATCTTAGATGTCTTACAAAGGGCAGGGGGAGAGGGAACGTAATTAACAATTTAATTTAATTTTCTTCAATATGCATTTAGTTAACTGAACCAAGGACAAATGGAAAAAATCGGCGGCTGAAAATATATAATTGTATTTTGTGCATGTCCTTCTGAAAAATGAATATTGCGTGTATTTAGTTTTTCAGTGTGGGATGTGGAATAGTTTGTTTGACCGTGTATTTCGAACTGGACAGTGGAAATGAACATTTCCCAGAAGGTAGTCGTTGTCAACAGCATTGTGGATAATCCTTGAATAAATATTTTTGGCCGGAGATATAACTTCCATCTTCTAATGTTGATAGTTTGTGGAATGCTAATGAGTCTTTTAAATGTTGGAGTGGTTGGAAGGATTTAAAGTCTAAGTAATTCAGAACTTTTTTTGAGTTTATTAGATTAACGTATAATAATTTAATGCAATGTCACTCAAGAAGGTAGGTATGTATGTACTCAACACTGTCAGATAGAGACAGGTATTTGGGTAAGAGGTAAAAATAATAAAAATATTCGGAATCCAATTCAGTGTCGGTTCGTGACTTTTAGGTGTACTAGAGTGCTAATGTTGTCAAAAATTACATTATTGATGTTTTTGTATACGAAATTTTTTATTTTTTTTTATTTCGATATTTTGTATGAAGATTTTCAGGAAAATGAGGTGCACGGCCAAACCGAAATTTCCTGAAAATCTTTACAGAAAAAACCGAGTTTCAAAAAAAAAATTGTTTTGGACTAAACAACACCAATGATGTCGAATTTTTCAAACATTTAGCACCCTATCACACTCAAAAGTCACGAGCCCCCACCTTTTTAAACAAAATTTTTGATTTTTTATTTTATTATTTGATTCACCTTAATAACTTTAAAAGGAAACTGACTGAATTGGGGATATTTAACAGTGGCATTTTAATTTTTAATTACGTAAAATGAATATTTCGCATTCGTTGTATGGGGTGACAGCCATTTCAAATAATTTCTGTCAATTGATATTCCTGATTCTATATACCTAAGTGGTTAGAAAACGAACGGCTAGAGAAAATTGAATGACGTGAGTTAAAAAAAAAATTATGTAATTTAATATTCCGGCAAAATAGTGCCTACCTAAAAATATTAATTATTTATTTACGTATTATTATTCTTTAACATATCCTAACCTAACCTATCCTAACCTAATCTTACTTAACCTAACTAACCTAACCTAATCCGATCTAACTTAACTAAACCAAACCTAACCAATCCCAACCTAACCTAACCTAACCTAACCTAACCTAACCTACCCTAACCTACCCTAACCTTACCTAACCAATCCTATCCTAAACCAACCTAACCTTACCTAGTCTTACCTAACCCTACCTATCCTGACCTATAATAACTAAGCCTTTTTTTATATTTCTTTATTTATAAAACATGCCTGAATACCTTTATTTTATTTTTCGAGGTCGGCCAAAATATATATATATATTTTTTTTTTTATTACTTTATTTATTTTCATTTCTTTACACATATTATACATATTAATAGATAGTATATAATAACACAATATATAATACCAAATAGTATACACAAGAAATGAAAACCCACTAAGGCACTGCCTGAGTGTGAGTAATATAAAATGATTACTATATTTCAAGTACCTAAAGTATAATATACATTAGTAGAAAGGTTTTTTTTTGTTTATAGTTATTATAAAAAGTAAAGAGAAAACATTATGTACAATAGTTTATAAAGTTTCAGCAAGTGAGTTGTAGAAAGGATCAATAAATTTATAGTAAAAGCGTTTCAATATCTGCCTCATTTAGCCATAATTTTACCTCGATTTATTAATATTTTTAATATTACCTACCTAATTTGCATACAGTAAATGGTAAACATTCTGAAACTCATATGGTATCACGAATACCAACATAAGAGAATATCACAAACAGAAATTATTTTGGATGTCATCCCAATGCAACAAAAGCGATTTTTTATTTCACGTAATTAAAAAAATAAAACACTAAAATAAAAAAAAATTCCCATTTGCAGTCAGTTTCCTTTTATAGTAATTAAAGTAAATCAAAAGGTTTGATTTGAAAATATTTTGTATAAGCTGTGGCCAGCGATCCCGAATAATTACCAAACATACTATATATTGTGCATTATACAGTTGCGAATCTTGTGCCGTACTCTATAAACTCTCCAACAAGGCCCATCGCCAATAAATATGAACAACTTTTCCAACTTAACTTTCGAGGTTCTCGCTAGTATCAATAATTTATTTCTTATGAACGATGGTGCTTTCTTTGTAATGTCTTCTTTCATATATTAAAATGCTTTGTAGAATTTAAATAAGCTCGAGTAAAGCTAGTTTTACATCAAATAAAAAATAAGTTATTGTTACATAATGTCTGAATTCCTGTTTCAAAAAAGTGTGCAAAAAAGTAATTAAAATTTAATAATCATAACTTCAAATTATACATAATTCGGAATACCAAATGTTATTATTATTGTAGACATGATTTGTATTCTTAGAATTATTGTACTCTGTAATCAATTATGATTACGTTTATATAAATAAATTTCTATATCATAAATATGGTGATCTGAATTTTTACATTTCTTGACCGAAAAACAACATTTGTCGGTTTGGAAGGTAATTGATGACGCCAGATGGTGTAGGTACTAACATAATTTCACTTATTATTTTCTTAACCTTGACCAAATGGCCATCTAATAATAAAAGAGTCTTCCTAATGTCCATCTGGTCCGCCTTATTGCTTCAAGGGATGATGCCATTTACACTGAGTGGTAATAAACTATCCAGGGACGTACTTAAAAATTTTGCACCCTGGGCAAATATGATCACCCGTCACAAAAGTAAATTACCCGATACCAAAAGTGAAACAAAACTATAAGCTGACTAATAAAATCTTATACTTTATTTCTATAGTTATTTTTAACTCTTGTAATTAGACATTACAATATATATTACGAATATGAGTTAAATATGATTACAATTTTTTGGACGTTATTAAATTTATATTAAGAGTTTGAATAATATAAGTAATTTTCAGTGTTTCAAAACTTCAAAACCATAACGAAAAATTAAATTAGTTTTACAACACACCATAGTTTTTTGAGAAAAAGACCGTAAAAAGTAAATAAAAATTAAAAAAAAAAAATATTTATAAATTTTCTAAATTCTTTGCGTTTTGTCAAATTATTGGCCATTATTATAAATCATCAACGACATCATATTTTTTGATTTGTCAAATCGATTTCGATTTCATTCGATTTCGTCAAATCGATCTCTAAATTAAGAATAGTTGAGTTATTTAAGCGTTCGTAGCTTATGCAAGAGATGCCCAGGCAAATTTTTTCATAATGAATCCCCAATTGGGGCACATGTCTATGTGGTGTGAGTGAAGGGAAATGTGAATTATTACAAACAAATTATTATTACAAACACCGATTTTTTTCTTAGTGAGTCAGTGTCCTAACAATATTAAGACCAAAATCCTTAAGTATTTTCTTAACCTTCTAATAGTCGAGTGGATAACTGCGATCTCGAGTTCAAAGAACTGCCAGCTTATTCTTCCATCATTGCATAATAAATATTTTCTGCTCTCATAAAAGTGTGGAACATTTTTTTTTGAGTCATGTGTCGTTAATGCGTATCATTTTGGTACCTACCCGGGCCCCCTCCGATGCTGGGGCCTTTTAATATCTGTGACTATATAAAAATTTCTGAGACCCGTGTCAATGTCTACCATTTTCACAATATCCCCAAAGATGGTATGATATGCCTTAAGGAACTTATTTCCTATCAGGACCACCTACGTATGTTAATGTCACAAATCAACATAATCGGTGTTTGGTCGGGGCCTTTCGGGACTAGGCGGAAGTCCGGCCCTGATCAAAACGAAGCATAACATCTGTATGTGACACTAAACTTATAAACTTATATCTAAAAAAACACGCATTTGTTATTTTGGCGCAAGTCATAAATGTATTTTTCCATTTAATTCTTTTTTTTGCTCATCAATTTGTCTAGGGGGAGCAGCTGCTCTTCGGCCTTCCTTTTCTGGGAACTGCCGCCCGGGCGATCACCCCCTACGCCCGAATATGAGAATACGTCACTGCCCTTATCTATTATAATATATAGATATGTGAAAATAGCAAATTCTGGCGAAAATAGAAAATATGTTCGAATTGGCTATGATATCATTATAATGATGGCAACGCTACCGGCTACCAAGACAGTTGACACCGTGACCCTACAAACGTGAACCTGTGTGACGTCACACAATTCGCAAAAAAAACCTTTTGGCGGCAAATTGAACAGCATATCTTCATATTAAGTTTACTTTTTCTCGAAGTGTTTTCAATTCTTTAAGTTATTATCAATGAATCTATTTTTTTTTGGTAATTTATTAAATACTTTAATGTCAGGTATTTTCAGTTCTGTTGACCCGTAAATACCATCAATGTGTTGAACCAAATATATTTTTGTAAATTCGGGGAATTTTTGTGTTCGCTGTTTTTATTTTTATTTTAATCAATACATGTTACATTATTTTGAAATTTACATTAAGTAGATATAATGAATCACCATACTAGGCGGCTGCCTGTCTCATGGTGACCAATTGAGTGTAATTACTTTGTATGAAATATGAAATCTAGTGTTAACATATGAAATTAGTAACTATAGATGAAGCTAAAATTTTGGAAAAATTGTAATAAAAAGTAGAAGATAGAAATTAGAAAGGAGAAAGAAGTAAATTAGCATTAGATTGTAAAAATGTACATAATTATATATATATATATATATATAATTTTTAATATGTGTGCATGCAAGCACACATGTGTATATAGCAGCAGACATACCTATATACATATAACAACACATGTATACATACACCCATATGACGCATCCTCACGCATATAAACAATATATACACCTCTATCTGAGTACTTGGAATAGGCTACTAACACTACAACAATCACATATCAAAAAATCCCCGAGCGCTTAAATTGCAGTTTGATAATGGCCTCAAAAGCCGAAACAGCTGTCACATTAAAAACTATGAAAATAACAGAAATACTTGCAGAACTCAATAATTATTATAACATTATTAAATTTGATTTATTTTAAATTTATTTAAAAAAAAAAAAAATGAAAATAACCTATTCTGGAGGAGGCCCACCACTTCCCCGCCCTGTTTTAGGTACTGATGGTACCCCTTCAGAGCTTTCGCAAGGACGCTAATTTTTTGATATAACGAGTCTACATTTAAAATTTCAAAACAAGACCTCCAAAATGTCCATGCATACAATGTTATTCGCAGTATGCAAGTGCTGCGTATTAGTAACCTGTTGGTAAAATCTACTCTATTTGGTTAGTTTAACAGGTCATATGTACAAGGTATCAACAATAATCGGAATATCCTTGCGCTTCAGGAGTAGATGTGCTCAATGAAACCCAAGCACATTTGACAGCTCTTCAACTTGTGTTAGCAGAGAAGCAATCTAAGGTCTCAAAAGACCAGCAGCTGAGGATCGCTAGAAACGTATCGGAAGTTTTCAGATCCGTATCTCAGCTGTTGTTGGAGCGAGAGACGATGCGTGCGGATTTAGCTACAGTTACAGCACAACTTAGAATGGCAGAAATAAAAATACGCCACGAGAAGAGGGAAAAAAGGCACCTTGAGCAAAAAATCATACAATTAGAGTCTGATCTCGGGCCTGTAATGCGGAGAGTGGCAGTGGCAACGGAGGCTACCCTCTCTTTTGCTGACATTGCCCGAAAACAGCCATATGATGCTCACCAACCCCCACCAATCACTCAACAAGGACATCGCGTCGGACCACCAAGACCTGCCGTTTGCATCTTTCCAACGGATGCGGACGCCACAAAGGACAGTGACGGTACGAAAAAAATTATTGAAGATACAATTCGGCCATCTGAACTAGGCGTTCGGGTCACGGGAATAAAAAAAATAAGAAATAAAGGCATCCTGATCAATACGGCAACCACGGGCGAACAACAAAAGCTATTAAATGCACCTTGCTTCGACAACTCGAGCAAACTGAAGGCCCGACTACCGTCAAAGCGTCTACCGAGACTGATATTCTTTAATGTTCCCCGGGACCTGACCGACGAAGATTTTTTAAGGATGGCTCTCACTGGTATTCCCAACGTTGAAGACATTGAAGAAACTATTGCAGGCTGTAAACTAAGTCACCTGGCTGGTGCTCGCACAGGTAACGCTTGTCACCGTATCTACGCAGTACCCGCTACCGTACGTAAATTTCTAGTCGAGCAAGAGAAAGTATTTATAAGCTGGACTATTTGCCGCGTCCGAGATTTAATTGGCCTTACTGTCTGCACCAAATGCTACATGATTGGTCACTCATACAAGTATTGCAGAGATACCAAACCCACATGTGGACATTGTGCTCAACAGAATCATACTGGTGAGTCCTGCCCAAATTCCACCATCAAACCAGTTTGCGCGACATGCACCAGATTTGGTAAGCCTGCTGATCACTCAACTGGAGATAGGGACAACTGCCCGGCCTACATCGCTGCACTCAGAACGACCTTGCAACTATAGATTATGGAGTGTAACATACATGAGCATAAGTGCCTCACCATCGAGAATTATAATCCCGTGACGAACTGTCTACGAATAATGTATATGAACGCGAGAAGCATCCGTAATAAGTTTGATGAGATCGAAGAAAAAGTAAGAAGTTCGCGGTACATTGTACACGTGCTCGTCATTACGGAAACGTGGCTTAAGATTGGAGAGGAAAAGTTTTACTCCCTGAATGGTTACAAAAGTGTTTTTTCTTCTCGCCCCAACGAAGGAGGAGGCGGCGTAGCAATATATGTGATTGATACTATGAAGTGTGCAATTATTGAAAATTTCTCAAATGAAAATTCCTTTTTAGGTATAACGCTTAGTAGCAGTGATAGGAAACCAGTTAACATCTATGCTATCTATCGAAAACCCAACACAAATATGCAGGATTTTCTAATACATCTAGAAAAAATACTGAACGAAAGTAGACAAGATACATTAATATTCGGAGACTTTAACATTGACATATCCATATCCACACATTCTTCATTAAATTTTTGCAACATCTTACAATCTTACAATTTTTCAATACATAACAAAACATTTCCCACGAGAGTCACTGATACAAGCTGCACCTTAATAGATCACATCTTATCAAATAGGCAAAACATTCAGACTACTATATCGAATATTGATGATCCACTTAGTGACCATAATATACTTATTGTTGATTATAAGAACAACTTAAAAAAATGTTTTAATAATAGAACCAAATCCCGGATTACGAGACCTATCATCAACAGTATGTCAGTAAAATCCTATCTTCTTGATAACAATTTCACGATCAACTTAAGCAACTCAGAAGACCCTTTTAAAAGTTTCAATTATCACATTAAAAAGGCAATAGAATCAGGTACAACTACACCAAAAACAGGATTAAGAAGTCGGGTACAACTGAATACTCCGTGGTTTGATTCCAAATTAAATACATTAATCAAAGAACGAAACCAGATTCACAAGCAGTGGAAACAAGACCCTGGTAATCTTACTCTTGTAACACTTAAAAAGAGATTGAGAAATACCATTACTAATTATAGGCGAAATCTAAAACACAAATATTATGCGAACAGCTTTCAACAAAACCAAAATAACCCCACTAAAACCTGGAAAATCATAAACTCTATTCTATCAAACCGAACACATAAACCAACTAACGAAATAGAATCCCTCGTGGTAAATGACTGCGTAATTAAGGATCCGAGCCAAATAGCATCCGCATTTAATGAGTTTTTTCTCTCAATAGGAAAAAAGCTAGCAGCTACCATTCCGTCATTCCCGGATGACTGTAATACCGTTTTTGTGGAACCGAAGGCTTGCCAATCCTTGTACATGGCTAGGACAAACAAAGATGAGGTACTGAGGATCATCTCTAAAACTAAGCTGAAAGCAGCACCGGGACTCGATGGAGTAACACCATCAGTTCTTAAGACTTGTAAAGAAGAATTAGCGGGTCACCTTACAGAACTTTTTAATTGGTCACTGTCCTCGGGAAAGTTTCCAAATGAATTAAAGTTAGCGAAGATAATACCTATACACAAAGGAGACTGTAAAACATGTATCTCTAACTACCGTCCTATATCACTACTATCGGTTTTTTCAAAAGTATTTGAGACCATAATCAAAGATAGACTCCTAAAATACATATCTGCGAATAATATCCTTACACCACAACAATATGGCTTTCGGAAAAATTCTAGTACTCAATGTGCCGCCTTTGATTTTATCTCCAACCTTCAACAGTATATAGACCAGGGTGAATATGTGGCAGCCATATTTATAGATCTCAAAAAAGCCTTTGATACGGTCGATCATGAAATACTCTTAAAGAAATTGGAATATTTGGGAATTGTTGGGAAGCCCCTAAATCTCCTCCGAAGCTACTTAGATGATAGATTTTGTCTTGTTGAAGTCAAAGGTGTCTCGAGTGGCTTAGGTAAAATCACATGTGGAGTGCCACAGGGATCAATTCTTGGGCCTCTGCTTTTCTTGCTATATGTCAATGACATAACTAAATGTGGTATTTCTGGAAACCTCCAACTTTATGCGGATGACACTGTAATCTATTATCACAGTACAAGCCTGAGTGACCTGGAGTCTCAAATGAATGTAGATGTCTCAATTCTAGCTAATTGGCTGCGTATTAATAAATTGAGCCTCAATATAAAAAAAACGCACTACCTAACTTTCGGTAATAAGGATTATGTGCCAATGAATATCACACTTGGAACTGAGAAGCTCCAAAATATAGAAGTCACGAAATATTTAGGGCTATTAATAGACTCTAAACTTTCGTGGAATTCCCATGTTGAGCATGTGAAATCTAAAATATCCCCAATAACCGGCGTACTGTACCGACTCCAAGGTCTTCTCTCTACATCTCTACTAAGGGCCACATACTATGCGATGATTCACTCCCATCTGAGTTATTTAGTTAGTATCTGGGGCACTATTACTAAAAAACAAATATCAGAAATACAAGTGATTCAAAATCGAGCAATAAGGAATATCTACCGTCTACCGTGGGATATACATATCAAAGATATATATTTAAAGACAAACATACTTCCTTTTACGGTTCTACCTAAATACAATATCACTTGTACAATATTACAAATCATACATAGATCCTCACACACTAACATCAAACCAGCATTTAATTCAGACATACACCAGCACAAAACACGGTCCCAAAATCTAATACACCTAGCATCGTCTACCCACACAACAAAATTTGGTATTAACTCATTACAATATATTGCATATAGACAATACAATGCATTACCTAATGAAATAAAGCAATCAGTAACTAACAAAAAAAATATTAGTTAAAACGCTTAAAGATTATTTCCTGAAAATGTTTTTAAACCAGTGAATTTTCGCTCGCTTTCATATGTTGGTTTACTATGTTTCATGTGTATAGATGTCTCTCAGTATTTCTAAAATCTCTATTCTTAACAATGTATTTTTCCTTTTTTATTTATTTTTCTTTTCCTTTTCAATATGTTGTATTTTTTTAAAAGTGTAATATCCTTGTAAAATGTATTTTATGTGTCTGTACTTCCCGTAATGAGTTTTATCTCAACTCATTGGGAATAATGTGTTACTTACCATGTTTTTTGTAATACATTATAAATAAAAAAAAAAATAAAAAAAAAATAATGGGTAAAAATAATAATTTACAGCCACCTGCAAAAATGAAAAATTATGAGACAAAAGAAAATGGTGAAATGTACACCTCATTTTTTGTGAGGGGGTGTCGTCACCCGCTCCCAGGCAGTCCTAGGGAGAGAAAGCAGGGCATTGGATAGGTTTCACGAGGATCAGGTTCTGCGCCCCTAAGCCAGGAAACCGGTTGTGCCTCGACGAAAGATGTAAGTTGGGGTTGGGAAGATCCCAAAGACCATGAGGAGAAAGCGTCGGTAAACCTGGAGGCAGGGCGGAAGGTCACCAATTAACGATCAGCCCATCCTCAGTCCCGTTCCTGGCCTCAGGGGAGTCACTGATGGCAGGCGATGGCACCAATCCCTCATCGCGAAATGGTCGTCCAAGATGGGTATGCACGGACGAGGTCTTATGCCACCCCAGAGTTGGGGTACACCGGACAGAACAAAAAAAAAATCCGATCAGTTCTGCTACTAGCAAGCACTTAACTCTGTAAAAACAACAATACAAAACACAATAAAAGAAGAAAATTGCGAAATAGATTTATATTGTCGCGTTATTTACAGGTCATCCTCGAAAAAAAAGGTAGATCATTATAAACAATAATTATACATGAAAGAAATATACATAATGCCAATAAAATTAGCAAAAATAAACAGAAAAATCTAATAATAACTATATCAAAAGAATTTTACAAAATTTACATATAGCGGTATGTTTACAGTAATATAGTCCCGTAGTCCGATGAGGCGATGTGTGAAATATTGAATGAAAATATTTTATATTTACGTTATTTAAAAAAAAAAATATTACGTAAAGTTAGGTTATGTAAGGTTATGTAAGGTTAGGTTAGGTTAGGTTTAGATATATTCAGGGCCTTTTTTTAAAAAAAAGGTGCCGGAACTCACTTCATGTCAAGATTTTTACTAAATAAAATTATATTCAAATGTCACTTAAATGAAATTTAAAGGAGCTATGCCACGAAGCGAACAAACTCGTTTTTGTGTAAGTCGGCTCGTATGTGGAACGAGCTACCGGCATCTGTTTTTCCTCCCTCCTATAATCCGAGCCTCTTCAAGGCCCGCATTAACAAATCCCTTCCTACAGCCCCTACCTTACTCCGCCTCACAACGCCACCCAACTGGGTGGTGACATAGTTCCCCTGTCTGTGCACTGCACAGGCAGGGACACTCTTGTGAGGTGTCACATAAAAAAAAAAAAAAAAGTTGATTTTTACGATAATTTTTTTATTTTAGTCAAGACTAAGCTACAGAAATAATAAAATACATATATTATTTTTGAAATTTATTATACAAATAAGACTAAATTTAAAATATAATTGTAAATACATATGTAATGTATTTATTTATGAACTTGAATAAAAGTTTAGAGTGATTTCCAAAGTTTTTTCTGATTCTCGTCTGATACATCATCTCGATTCCTTTTGTTAGTGTTAGAGTCTAAGGCCGAATGTCTTCTTTTAAGTAACCATCTATCAACATATTTTGAAGGATCGAAAAGTGTCAAGGGTTGTCCCACGAGTTTGATGAACAAGAGTGCCGAAACTGTTTTAGTGTTTAACGAAGCTCTTGTTGGGGTAGTAATGAGATACATTTGCGAAAACCCCCGTTCATATTCACTTGAAGAAATGGGAATAGAATTCAGAGCATATACCAAACGCAACAGTTTTTCAGAATATGTCTTTTCGAGAATGTATTCGCGAAATCCACGAATCATTTCTAGTTCATCTAGTTGTAGGCCAGTGCAATTAGCGCCAAAAAGGGGGTCGCGATCGAAGTAATTTCGGTAGTCCCAATTTTTTTATATGTTATATAAACTGATCCCCTGATGTAAAATCTGAATTTCCGACCTTGGCACACCTGTGCTCGCGCCGCCATTTTGAAAAAACTGACCAAAATTGGGCAAAAATCTAGTTTTTCCCAAATATCTCATTTCCAATGCAAATTTCGGCTAAAGTATCTTAACAAGTACAATAGAAAATAAAATAACCTACAACTTTTGTGAAAACAAATTTCTTCTATCTCTAATAGGTACCGAGGTAGAAAGTCTTAAAGGTGCGTATATTTTTGAAAAAACAAGTTTTTTGCGCGACTAGGTTTGGTTTTTTATAAATTCCTCGTTTCCAGTGGAATTTCATGAAAATTTTATTGATACCAATTATGTAGAACATAAAATTTCTAAAAAGCTGTGCAGTTTTTATGTTTATATAGTTTTTTTTTACCGATATAAAGAATAAACAAATCTAGGTAGGTACGCACAGAAAATCTATCACGGTTTATTATCACGTTAGTAGATTTTTGTTTGCATTTTTAAATACATACATCTATAAATTTACTAGAGGGCACTTCGGTATGGGGGGGCTACCCCCCACCCTTCTACTCCTCCCCTCCGGTTCCCATCACAGACTGTTCCATCCTTCGTTGGACTGCTCGAATCGTTTATCTGCATAACATTTGTGGGGGTATCGAGTCATTCTGTGGGATTGAATCAGGAACGTCAGAGCAACATGTAGAGATAAGGCCTACAAGAATTAAGAGGGATGATCGAGACGTTTCAAACTCTCATTGATTGATTTGCTTGCCATGAACCATTTCCTAAAACAAACGTGATTATGTCTTTTAGCAGTGGCACAATCGGGGATAGCAAAGTCACTTGTCACATGGCTGAAAAGATGGGGAAATTAGCTATGTCTAAAGTTATCAACCAGAACTTTGGAAACCTAAACTTAAAACGTAATGATGCGATAGTTTCTCTTGCGGCGGTGACCAGCAGTGTCAAAAATCAGGGTGTGACTATGGCTATAGATCCATTAATGCTATTCAATATGAACTCTCTCCTGTACCATTGTCTCTTTTATCAGAGGAAGGCATGCGCAAAGGAACGAAGTCTATATTTTATCCATCATTCAACCCTCTATCAAATAATACAGAACTGGGAAGCAGTAAAATACACGTAATTGATGGAGGATATTTACTGCACAAAGTTGTATGGAGTCGTGCTCAACCTTTTTCAGTAATTTTCCAGCAATATGTCAGGTATGTACAAAATCATTATGGATCCAATGCAGTAGTGGTATTCGATGGATACCCAGATTCTATGGAAAAGAAAAGCACTAAAGGGGTGGAAAGAGCACGGCGTGCCAGAGTTACAACTTCTGCTGAAGTTTTGTTTTTTGAAAGCATGCACCCACAAGTGCCACAGGAAAAGTTTCTGGGAAATGAGATCCCTACTCAGAACCTCATTTGCACGATCCCACATAACGACAGTACAAGCTGAAGAGGATGCTGACGTTCTCATAGTGAACACAGCAAATTCGTTGTCATCTCAACATGATGTAGTCATAATCGTTGGTCAGCATATTGATCTGCTGGTACTCCTCACAGCTCTTTCACCTCCCAACGTATATTAACAAAAAGTTGGAAAAGGTAAATCACCTAACGCGTTGTACTCGAGCAAATGTTTTAAACACATTGAAATAGTTGAAAACATTTTATTCCTTCATGCCATAAGTGGTTGCGATACAACTGGAGCTCCGTTCGGTCAAGGCAAACACAAATTTTGTAATATTCTTCTCAAGAACCACTCAGTGAATGAACTTGTTCGCGTATTTCAAGACCCAAAACCAAAGACAGAAACAATCACTTTGGCTGCCGAACAACTATTTGCACTATTGTATGGCGGCAACGAGAAATCAAATTTGGAAAATTTAAGGTACATAATTTTTGTCAAAGGAGTAAAAAAGAACGAATTCAATTTATCCAGGCTACCACCCACCAAAGATGCAGTCCAGCAACACGCTTCAAGAACATACTTGCAAGTGCAGACTTGGCTTGGTCACGATAAAGATCCGACTGAATGGGGGTGGAAAAAGGATGCTGTTGGGTTACTTACTCCAGTAACAATGTTGAAGGAAGCTGCACCTCAGGCCTTGCTGAACTTCATATCATGTCAATGCAAAAAAGGTTGCGCTGGAAAGTGCACCTGCAGAAAGTCGGGTTTGAAATGTTCCCTACTCTGCATTCATTGCAATGGCAACTCCTGCAAGAATGCTGTAGAAGCCTTCGTTGATGACGATGACGAGAAATATGATGACCCAGTCGCCACAAATTTGGGTGATGAGACAAATGAAGAAGCTATTCAGGGCCAGAAGTAAGAAACTATAGTCAAGGGCTCGTACTTCTGTCTAAACTGATCTACCATTAATTTTATTTTTTGTTATGCTGACAACTTAACTAATAAAAAAAAGAGTGTCAATAAATGTTAATTTTACGAAAATACCAATTTTTTATCTTTTTTTATGTAGGTACCTTATCATCTTAATTGTATTAATAATCTTAAATGTATGTTGTGATTACGTTGATAGGCATGTCATACCAAGCTGCGAGTACAAATGTAGTGGCTTGGCCAATTTTAGTAATCTTCCCATTGGGAATGTATGGCGACCGATATGCTGAAATAGTCTACCTACTATATTTATAGCTAGGTCTGACACAGGCATGACGATTGTTGTCAACGTATATGTTCTTAGAACAATAATTGTTAAAGAAAAATAAAATCAAGGAATGCCAAGTTTAAAACACTTAACCTCTGTTTCAATTTTTGGCCTGGTTTTGGTGGATTAGAGTTTGGATACGTAATAGAGATAAAAAATATAAATTATATACCTATTTCTTTAACGAAATTTTATTTTCTACAAAATTATTATCAATAAATTTTTCACAAAATTGTACTGGAAACAAGGTATTTATAAAAAACCAAACCTAGTCGCGCAAAAAACTTGTTTTTTCAAAAATATACGCACCTTTACGACTTTCTACCTCGGTACCTATTAGAGATAGAAGAAATTTGGTTTGACAAAAATTTTAGGTTATTTTATGTTCTATTATACTTGTTAAAATACTTTAGCCAAAATTTGCATTGAAAATGAGATATTTGGGAAAAACAAGATTTTGGCCCGATTTCGGCCAGTTTTTTCAAAATGGCGGCGCGAGCACAGGTGCGCCAAGGTCGGAAACTCAGATTTTACATCAGGAGATCAGTTTATATAACATATAAAAAAATTGGGACTACCGGAATTACTTCGATCGCGAATCGCTAATTGCACTGGCCTATTGTAGCCTGATCGAAATGTTTATAATTTCCATCTCTCCAAATGTCAACCGATTATCAATGTCTTCAGGCCAATATTTTTGGTCAAGTACGCGAGCCCAAAGTGCAAACTCAACATCTTTATTATCTAGCAGCCTTTTTTCAATTGACGTTTTCAAGTGTGGAATAAAATATTTTCGGATCAATAGGAGGATCATTTTTAGAAACTTTTTCGTGAAGTAAAACTCCACGAAAATGCAGATTGCTTATAGCAGCTGCAGCACATTTATAATAGGGTCCAAAATTCTGTTTTCTTTCCTCAAAAACTTGAAAGAGTTAATTTATTTTTCGATTTGCAATGTAAAGGTTCACATTGCGATTTTGTAGGTCCAAACTAAGTTCCGACAATTCTTGGAGAGCGTCGCACATCAATGCTAGATCCAATAAAAATGCTGTTGATGTTATTTTGTTCTTTAAGCCACTGTAAGTACACTTGTCATTTTTATCTCTTGTAGGGTCATTCATCGCTTCTTCGAAATGACGCACAAGGGATTCATAATTATTCCTCACAGCCGAAACTGAGCGAAAACTAGATGCCACCCATCGGGTACTTAAAACTCTTCCGATTTTCAGTACCTCAACGCCTAGTGATTCTGCACATAAATTCAAATCTCTATTAATTTTCGGCAACGCATGGTATGAAACATAAAGTTTATCAATAAATGATTTGAATCTATTGATCCCTGAAATTTTCTTTACAACATCACTTACTGATAATTCTAATCTGTGATTAGCACAATGCCAAACTATAATTGAAGGAAATTTTTCTGTCAGCAATTTTTTCACTCAATTTTTAGAACCTAACATCACAGCAGCGCCGTCGCATGCAACCGAAACTAAATATTTTTTTAAATATTCTTCTGTCATCCCATATAAATCAAGAGATTAGAGTAATGATTCGAATATTCCTTTTGCCGTTACATCTTTAAGTTCAATCAAATCTAAAAACAAATTAATTGGTGAATTCATTCCAACACTTTCGACACAGCATCGAACATACACAATGAGGGTGGTTTTTTGGCTTATGGTGGTAGACTCATCAATTATCAAAGAAATTATATTTTTCGATTGAACAATTTCTTTGAAAACATTTTTTCTCATTTCATCACATATATGATTTACAATGTTAATACATGCGTTAGTGGAATGGAGAATATGACCCATTTCGATCCCATTTAGTTCTTGGAGATTAATTTCACTTTCAAACATATTGAATGATTGATTTTCCTTAGCTACTTTATATGCAGTTCGAAAAATGTTTGCTCTTATTACTTTTTCGCGAGATAACGATTTTAAAAAAGTATTTTCAATCCGCTTATTTTTGGCTTCAGAAATGATTTTTAACGCTGCTTTGTGTGCAATAGATCCTGTGTGATCGAAATTTTTTTTTCGAAGTGACCCCAATTGTAGCTTCCTGTCTTTCCCAGAATACGTAATTTCATTATTGGCCCATTCTTTGGATATTTTCATTCCCATTGTCGTTTCAGTTCCAAAAGTTCCAACGTTTCTGCAAATTGTGCACCCAAGTTTCATTTTGTGTACGTTCAACCATTCGTTTTTTGAGCAAAAATCGTTTTTTTGATCTAATGACCAGCAGTCTGGCCAATTGTTTTGAGTTCGACCTTGATCCCCAAGATCAGCTCGAGATGATTCAGGAACATCTACATTCTACCGATATTTCCATATCTTCTGTCATCGTTTCTGTTACTGTTTTGAGCTTTATAATTGCGGAATCGGCGCCGCTTCCGGTTGTTGAGAAGTAACAGGAATTTTTTTTCATATTTAAACTTAGGGTTGCACTAAATAATATATAAAATAGGTGCACAACACGTAATCGTAACACAAACTGACTAAACAAACGTAAATAACAATATACGCAGATGCCGCGATAAACGTCAAACTGTCATAATAATACGCAAAGACATAGGTACGTATGAAGCAAGTTACAAACGCAGGTTTGCTATTTAAACTATACGGTTACTTCACTAACACTAACACGCCAACATTCAAAATGGCTTCCACCTGTACCTTATTTTATCATTTAAACGAATTATTATTGTAATTACTTAAGCGCAAATATTTTTTCGTTTAATTGATTTTTAAATAAAACCGTGAAAAAAGGTGCCGTTCCACCGCGTTAAATGAAAAAAAAGCAATGGATATATTTATATCAAAATAACACAAAAAGCCATCTGGGTAAATGCCATATAATCATGTACTAAATATAAATTTTTAATTTTGTGCTATATCACATGTATAATGTGTTATTTTGATATAAAAGTTAGCCAGAAACAGTATTTTCATGTCTCTTGAAATCTTCAAAGTTTATGTTGAAGATATCAATAGTGATGTTATTTGCACTGACTGACGTTATTAGTGCTTAGTCCATCCTCCAAGCAACGCCTGTGGTATTATTTTTTAAATTTTTTTTTAATACAATACCAAGTAAGTTCATAATGTAAATTTTGAAGTTATGGATCAGTGAGAAATGAAAAATGAAAGTAAACAAAGAATTTATTGAATAGTGGTTCAAAATCTAAATAATTCAGTCATAATATGAATTGATTTACTCAGTAAGACATTTTATTAATAAGTTGTTTTGGTAGAAGATTAATAAATGCACGATGACTAATAAAACCATATTTGCATTCATTTGATATTGATTTGAGGGCTTTAAAATACATTATTAGTCCTTTCCAAGCAAAGCCTCTGGTATTACCATATACTTTTGACAATTTCATTTATGTCGGATATTTTTGTTTTCTTCTTATAAATTCGTTTGCTTTCGGATCTTTTCACTTACTTATAGTCAATATGCTTCTTAACATCCTAAGTTTATTTACTTTGAGTTTGAAACCCCCTCTTGAATGAAGTGTCCTTGTTCGAATCTATTTTTCTTATACTGTTTGAAGGATACGGACAGTAAACCGATTATAAACTTTTCGGTATATTTTTTGACAAGGTTTTCTAAAATTCGGAATGTCTTTGTTTCGGGATATCAGAATCCTCAACATCGGAAAAGAGTTAGTCCTTTGGAATATTCTCTTAGAAGACAAAATAATGCATTGATATATTTATAGAGCCAGCGATTGGCAGCTTTTACCGCAAGGAACCGACAAATAATAATTTTCGTAAATGCAAAATTACGAAATACTTTTATTGATGAACTTGCGCAGTACGCATAACTGTTTAAAGTAATTTACTTGAAAGTTGAGAAAAATTTGTAATTTTATATTTTCATTTTGCGTGTTATTGTTATGAGCTCTAAAATTAGTGAAGCTGTCATTTTTTATTATTTGACAAGTAGAAACTATTCCATTAATAAAAATGGAATGATACACTCTTCAACAATGCATTGAAATTATTAAAATTCACTTGAGTAAATCAAATGCAAATCATCTGTTACCAAATTATATCTGTTACCAAATAAAATTAAAAAAGGTTTATATTATAGCCTTGTACACTCACATTTAAACTAATTGGTTCTACAAGTAACACAAAACAAAGTCATCAAAAAACTATTTCACTTCAAATCTAGAACATCAACAAAAAAATTATATATGGAAACAAAACTAATAAATTAAGAAAATTATGTGAATATAATATATGCCTTCTTATTTACAAAATAAATAATAAACTCATACATACAAATACAGAACTCATTAAAACGTCCCAAGTACACACACACTTTACACGGCAACACGATAAAAATACATTTAAACACCATACATACTCATTATGGCAAGCAATCCATTGGTTACGAGGGAAGCAACACATACAATTGCCTCCCAGACGAAATTAAAAATGAAAAAAGTAGAGGTACATTTAAAAAAAATTGTTCAGTTTTATGCTCAATCAACAAAACAATGAAAGTGAATAATATCAGTGTGTAATATATTTATGTGTAATATATATGTTATTTCTAGTTAAATAAGTGAAAAATGTAATTTTCTTTTATCTAGAATAAAAAATATAAAAAAAAAATTTTGAGTGATGAGGCCCATTTTCACCTCGGTGGCTTCGTCAACAAGCAAAATTGTCGCATCTGGGGCTCGGAAAACCCAACAATTATTGTTGAAAAGCCTCTTTATCCTCAACGTGTGACTGTTTGGTGCGGTTTATGGTCCGGCGGAGTCATTTGACCTTACTTTTTTGAAAATGAGGCTGGAGCAACAGTTACGGTGAATGGATTGCGCTATCGAGTGATGATTAATGATCTTTTATGGCCAAAATTGAATGGTATTGATCTGGACAACGTTTGCTTTCAACAAGACGGCGTTACGTGCCACATAAGCAACGAAACCATTGATCTTTTACGATTGAATATCAAAATAACAACTCTTATTGGAAAACCCATTAAGGCTCCGTAGTAAGAGTTAAAAAAAGATGGTTTTAAAGGGATATATAAAAAAATGTATTGTTAGAAGGAGCGCGCTTACATTAGAAAAAAATGATAACGAAAATTGTGAAAATATTTAATAAGTCACGACTTGAGAACATAAAAATTTGAAGTGTTCAAGAGAAATATGTTTTAAATTGATAGAAATTCCGAATTCAGGGGCTTAAGCTATACCGCGACAACACAATTTTCTTTGCGAGTCAAGCGTAAACTTTTGATAATTGGAACTGATGGAAATGCTGAAAAAAAATTTTTTTTCAAATCCAGAAGAGCGATTAAGTTAAATTAAACAGAAAAAATTACGGGCTTACTTTTGCAGATAAAGTTATTTTTATGTCATTTTTTTCGACTAAACAGAGGAAATATCTGCCCTGACGGTGGACACTGTAATGCTGTCCGAAACGTTGGCTAAAGAAGGAGGTAGAGCAACACGGCATAATACCTAATTAAAGAGAAAGAGATTAATACATGATTAAAGAGAAGAAAAAACTTTATTTTTATTAAATTTATGTTATAATTTGTTCGTGTATAGGATGTGTGGGATTCCACTAACCTCCTCACATGACACATACCGTAATAAAGAAGTTATTCTTTTTATTATCCAGGCATCCGAAAAGACAATCTGAAATTTTATTTGTGATGTGACCAGTTGAAAGGCTTTGTTAAGTCGAGCAAAACCAAAAGAGGTATTATATTTGTCATTCTCAAGACTACACCAACTGAAGGATTTATGAATTTCACTTTAATTTTATTTTTTTTACCTGATGAAAATTCACAGAAATTTTATTGTGGGACAAAAAGCGAGCACTCGGTACCGTAATTGAGTTATGTAAAGTTTTTTTCCCATTGTTAAAAAATCTTACGGTCCTTGATCAGATTATTGATGGCAGAAGAGGATGCCTTCTCTGTGACGTAATCGAATCGTGTAGGGTGTACGATCGTAAATAAAATATTCTTTGAAAAATTGCAATAACTTCAATAATTTATATTGTTGGTAATGTCAAGTGGAAAGTATGAATTAAGGATTGAAAAAAGGTTTAGAACATTGATATTAACGTATCATTTTAAAAATCATGTGATGGGATTTTAAAAATCGTTTGTGACTTTTGTGTGAACTATATTGCTAATATTACAAAAAGTAGCACTATCGATCTTGGTGTAGCTGAAAACGATTTTTATTTTTGTTATAAAATTCGACTTTTCGTATGAAGATTTTCAGGAATTCAAATTTCAAAAATTTCTGCCAAACTGAAATTTCCTGAAAATCTTCATACAAAAAATCAAATTTTAGAAAAAAAATTGTTTCCTGCTACAACAACATCAAAAGTGCCATTTATTTTAATTTTATAATAATAAAAATATTTGGCTAATTTATATAGCGCCGTTTTCGTGAAAAATCACCTTCAGGGGCGCTGTACAAATATATATATTAAATTAGCATTCTAATACACGCAAAAGTCACCAGCCGCCACTGATTAGAACTAAAGGATATGTAAAGCTGAAAGTTTGCATCATTAAAAACATTGTTTAAAAAAATGATTAGTGTAAAAGTTTTTAAAAAAATGCCACAGCCAAGAATCGAACCCCGATCAACTGCTTGGAAGACAAGTATTATACAAAACAAAACTATTACTTATCCCGCTTATACCGCTTTATTGAAACAAAGTTATTTATTTTAATTATTAAAATAAAATAAGAATAGAAATGTACTTTTTATATTAAATAAATTACAACATCAAGCAGCTTATAATGTACATTGTAAAGTTATTTTCAACTGAAAGATATTTTCTTGTGAAGAAGTGAAACGTAAAGTTTCGTGATTATTTTTTATTTGTTATTTTTAATCCAAGTAAGTTCATAATGTAAATTTTGAAGTTGTGGATCAGTGAGAAATGAAAGTTAACAAATAATTTATTTGAATAGTAGTTCAACATTTTAGGAATAAAGTATTTCAACAACCTTCCGATTGAAATAAAGAAATTAAAGGATATTTACATACTTAAACTAAAACTGAAGTTACTCTTTCAGAAATAATTAACTAAATAATTGCCTGTTTTTCCCTTCATTGATATTTATTATCAGTCTATACTCATCTCAAATTGAAATGATGATATTTCTCATTGTTCTTTTTTTGTTATTTTTGGTTGTGATACACAAAATAATTGTATGTTATTTTAAGTTTAAAACTACTATTATGTAATGATATTATTTTTCTTACTTTTGTACTCTATTATATGTTTATTTATAAAAGGCAGTATAGCCGTTTATGTATTTAAAATAAAATAAAATAAATCTCCACTGTATTAAGATTTTGTCTCTTTATATATTATTCCTATCATATATATACTTACTTATAGCATAATGATTCTATTTTTCTTATAATTAGTGTAACTCTCTCACCAAGCACAAGAACCAGTTTCTTCATTGGTGAGATTGCGAACATAAATATATTTTGTAATGTAAATATATTTTTTATGTACTCATATTATATCTTGTACCCATTTTATATATATTAAATAAAAATAAAAATAAAACATTTACATAATTCAGTCATAATATTACTTATTTTACACAGTACGACATTTTATTAGTCAATTGTTTTGGTGCAAGATTAATAAATGCACGAGGACTAATAAAAATGTATTTCCATTAATTTAGTATTGATTTGAAAGCTTTAAGGCGATGCACTACGTCGTGTAATATTTTGAATCGAGCCGCCATCAATAACACTCCTTAGGTAGATGGCGATAAGGCTTAAATTCCCGCTTAACACCATCCAGCTGTTTTGATTTAGGCAAGAAAAAACATGACCAAAAAGTGCCTTTTATTTTATTTTGTGGATGTTCAATATTTAAATGTTTTCCGAATTTTTTTCATTTCATTTTATAAATTACTTAATTTGCCACATTATACAATAAAACCATTACCGAAAATGGGTTCGTAAGTAGAAAATTTTGAACTTTAAATCAGTTTTAATAGGCATTATAATTTTTTTTCTGTGCTTATAAAAAGACTTCTAAAAAATACTCAATTATTTCAAAGGCCAAGATGTAAGTAGAAAATAAGTATATAACTTACAGATAATAATAATATGTAAGTTACTCGCGGTATTTATTTAAAGCATCTGAAACATTTCTAGGCGAGCAAATTTTAAACCAAAAACACATGATTTTGCATTACTACGTAGTGCATCGCCTTAAAATACATTATTAGTCCCTTTTATTTTTCTAGTTTCCTAATTTTTAAAATTACTTTGTATACATCACTATTTAATCAAAATCATCGACATGTTTCTAAACCACAATTAACAAATATAAAAATAGACAAACAAGTATAGACAAATAGTAACACAAAAATATTAAGATGAGCGATATTTTAACAATTCCCTTTCATAATTGTTTTTACAGATTGATAATGACCTTACGCCGAAACAGTCACAACATTAAAAAATATTATTTATTTATTTATTAATTGATTTTCGGGAAATCGAAAGTTTTCATTTATTTCAGTTTGTACATAAGTATTATGCAGCAAAAATAAAACCAATTATGGATTACCTCCTTGTGAGTTTACCTCCTACTAAGACAGAACATGAATTCAAAAATTTATGCAAAACAAAAGATTATTATACTACACTAAATAATAATATATAATTAAATTTGATTTTCTTGATATAATTAAATATGATATAAAAATCAATATCTTGATATAAAAAATCAGTATATTTAATAAATAACTTATTATTTTAAATTCAATACATTTTTTTGCAGAAAAAAAAGAAAATTGCTTTCACAAATATTCATAAATAACACACTATCGGTGTTGTTAACATGGTATTTAATTTTTAATTTTATTTTCAAAATTGAGTCACTTTTATTTTTTGAAATTGGAGAAACAAGTTTAAATGTTAATGTCAGCTGTGGGTGAGGTAATACTTGTTATATTAATTTATTCACTTGTGGTGTAGCATACAAAAACTTGTAAGCCTTTATTCTAACGAAGATAACCGCATCGCTGGTCACTAGGGTGGGAAATGAGAAGCAATGAGAAAGTTTGTACATACAACGGCAATGCAGAATATATCAAAAGTTGTGGTTTCGCTTCACTAACAACTGTGTAAAATTTTCACCCAATGAAATGAATTCTGTTGAAAAGTTTTGGATTTTTAGTTAAATTTTTGTTTTGTTATGTTTTATTTGTTAATTTATTTATTGTGAGTTTTTACACGTTTGGAAATATTGATAATCGACTCAAATGACAAATAATACAAAGTCGGGCAAATAACTAGAGAGACAAGTAATGCATAACTAACAAATTTTAATTAATATTTAATGATAACCGAATATTTATTTCGCATATCACAAAGGATAACAAATATAATATAATGATAAGCGATATTCTCCTGAAATATCCAAGCAGAAAAAAAATTCAAAAGAAAGAATAAATACCGCTGACGGGAATTTAACTCGCAGCCTTCTGGCCTGCGATTCTGGAGTTAAACGATCAATCGTTTTCGTATGCGCCGTCTTCGAGTGAAAAACTACTAGTCGTCGCGACTAACTTTTTCGAATGTTTCAATTTTACGTATTCTTGAGCGTCGAACGGCCGAAGTTGGTAGAAGAGATGATTATATTGGCACCCCTGTGAATATTGTCTATGTTCCTGATGTTTTTGGGATTTCTATGGTGTGACTGTCAAACAGACAACAGTTATTCGTTATTCAAAACAGAAATGGCTGCGGGACATATTACAAATTGCCAAAAGCAACTCTTAATTGAGCTTGTAAGCTCCGATAAAGACTTAGTAAGTGGGAAATTTTCACCCACTTTTACATTTGCGGAATCCGCGCGGTAAAACAAAAATTGACAGCTAGACTAGATTTTGACAGCCAATTCCATAGAAACGCCAACAACCTACCACTCGCTGCCCTGTTTCTACTGGTTATTAGTAGTTGTTGTGTGGAATGACTTTTGACGTTTGGCGTCGAAGTATGTACCTTCGACCAATTTCGGGAATAGCAACGACGACCAACGTACGTACTTTCGACGGTGATTACGAGCGCCCTCGATTCAGGAATAGAGCCCCTGGTTTGCCGGTCAGCTGCTCTAACTATTAAGCTAAGTCGGTTTATTCCGAACCCGCCAAAATTCAACACGTACTAGTATTTTTCATTCAAAAATAATCCTTTTGTTCATCCTGATGATCGCTTTGTATACATTATTCGAGTGCTGAAAGCCTCCATTCAAAGCGCTGGTAAAATTGTTACTCTGATTTGTATTCCTGGACATGTTGGCATTGTGGGTAATGATATTTTGGATTTCTTGGCAAACAAGGAGCATCCAACCCTATTCACACCCTCGTTCCCCTAAAAACACCCTCCAACCACATTCCCCTCTCATTTTTAATCCTCAGTGAAAGATCCAGCAATGTTTGGTCACAGTATTGGCACATTGCTAGTCATTATAAGGGCATCTGTTATGTTTCAATACATCAGGACTATCCTATTAAAACCGTCGTTTCAACAATTAACCCATAACACCAAAAATAAATTTCATGGTTTACTAGAATAAGGATTGGACATTGTTCCGTTCCTTCTAACCTTTTTAAAATTCACGTTTTTGACTTCTCGGGAATCCTTGGATCACATATTTTTGGCTGTCCGTATCTAAGGAAATATCTTCTCTTCTATCAAGCCTTATCTAAAATTGCTTTTCCTCCATTCAAAATTTAATTCTTGTATATCTGAATTCGATTCCAATCATTTATATTATTTTTAAATTCGCCAATTTAAACAAAATTAATATATAAATTCACCTTCCCTCTTTCTATAATTCGAAATGATGGCCTAAAACACCCCTGAAGGGTGAAAGTCAGAAACATTTGAATAGCGCACTTTTTGCGTAATTCGCTAAGTGCGTTGAAAATTAACTTCTCGATTATTATTACTAATGGAGAGGTAGAGATATAGAGATGGAAGCATTTCACATAAGATAAATGTATTAATTCGAGTGTAAAATTTATGGCGTATCACATGAATGAGCTATTCCAGTCAATTGAAAAAAAAAAGTTCACCATCTTAGTTAAATACCAGTTTTTTTCATTGATTTCACATTCAAAGTAAATTTTCGAAGTTTGCATTTTTCAAAGCCCACCGAAACGACCGAAGTGTCCATTTGGGTGGGTATGAAATCAACAAATCCAATTTTAAATATTTGCCTAGTTTTCCCAAATTATTTTCCGCTAGGGTTGCGTAGCCCCGCACGCGATGAGATAAACTGCGCCTGACGAAATTTTTTGCGCCCCTAATTGTTAACACCAGTAGAAGCCTAGATAGTTAATTAATAATATATGGATGATTTGTATTTTTCCGCAATGGTTATGTGTTAAGTTAGGTATAATCAGCGCCTTAGAATTTTGTCGCCCAGAGCGGGCTGCTCCGATTGTGGCCGATAGAGCCGACCCTGCACGCAGCCCGACTTGTCACAAAATTGTCCGAATTTTAATGCACGCGACCAACCGATCCGTGGAGTATCGGTGTAAGGAACGTCTAAACCTGCAGACCAATCACGGAGCGTTTAATTCTCTTACAGTTTTAATCTATTTTGAATGAAGATTTATTAATTCGACATATAGTTATGTAAATAATTATAAGCAATAATTAGTCGCCTGAAATATCAATACAAATTAAAAATATCACCCGAGTAAAAATAAATTCAGCCAACGGGAATTGAACCCGTACCTTCTGATGTTCGGTCAGGTGCTCTGAGCCACTAAGATATGTCGGCTTATTTCCAACCCGCCAAATAATTCAATATGTACTAGTACCTTAATCAATAATTACTGTTTTTTATATTTTTATTTCACCTGTAAACAACCTTTATTTTTGTAGGGAAAGGCTTTGTTAGTGCTAAATTTCCCACTAGATGGCATTATATATAATAAAACTTATTTATTCAGATTCAATTAGTATTTGTTTATCTACATGTATACATGTTTTTTTAAGTCGTAATGTTTTTTACTCAAGTTTCTCACTGTAACTGAAGCCTTCCTTGAAATCAGATAAAATTCCTGCATAGTTATGTCCATTGTCTGAAATACCTTGTATTTTTCAAAGTTTTTCTACGTATTCTTTTCCATCCTATTATCCTCCCTTCTGAGAATAATTCCAATTGGAGATGCTGAGGAAAGACATCTACATAACCGCTTTGTCAGGTTAGTAGGAAATTAGAGTGATATTCACACAAAACAATGATAAAACCCCTTTGATATTCAACGATATGGTAATTTGCGTTGCATTTCCAAAGTCTTTGCATTGTGGGAGTATGAACATATATTCCTTCTTGGATTAAATTTGCATACTAGACTGCAGACTCAGTTATTTTAGTGAGTAAACTAATGGTGGAGTAAATTAACAAGCTCATTCCCCGGAGGAAAGTAGGAAATGATGGAAATTTTCTATTTGTTTTATGGCACATATATTTGCGCTTACGTAAAGTGTTAAAAATAAAAGAAACAACGGATTACTGAAAAAATATAAAGTTTGTAATAACGGGAACAGATATTAAAATAAATCGTAATACTAATAACTTATTTATAATTTGAAAGCATGATCAGAAACACAATCCACCATTATTTTATATAAATATAACATAGCTAAAGACCATTGTCAAAATACAAATAGACTCTTAGAAGGGAATAAAAAAATCACTAAGCATATTTAGTGACCGAATTTGAACAGTCAGGAACTTCATTAGCCCCATTTTTTCCTATTATCTTAGGTCATATTTCCAAATTGGGAATAATACTTGAATAATTTTTATTGCGCCGTTTTAGCGTAGAATAAATGACACAGCAGCAAACAGCTACTGCCAGCGGCGGCACCACGATCTTATATGCGTACCACATGGCACCTCAAAATTGGTTCAGCACAACATGACAAGAAGTATGTTGCTACTAAATAAAATCACTCTTGATATCTTCAACATAGACTTTCAATATTTCAAGAGACATGCAAATAATATATCAGATTTATGAAATTCTGGATATCTTTTATATTGAAATAACACATCTTACATGTGATATAGCACAACATTAAAATTGCATATTTAGTACATGATTATTTGGCGTTTATCCAGATTATGGTTTTTTGTGTTATTTTGATATGAACCTTTACATGGTCAAATCACGTCATACGCCGATGATACAGTATTAATAATAAGTGATAAGACTTGGGAAAAAGTAGAATTAAAGGCCACAGAAGACATCAACACGCTCAAGAATTTTTTCGACACTAATTTACTGTCACTTAATAATGAAAAGACATTTGTAATTCCATTTGCAATCCATACAAATGATACTCCTAAAAATTTTAACATTGTCATACATAATAATACTAAAATTCACAGCCAAAACTATTGCAAATCAAACTGTACAGTACTAAAAACAACAAATAAAATTAAATATCTAGGAGTAATTATTGATAAAAATCTGAAATGGAAGGAACAAATATGTCAAGTAGTAAAAAAAATTAGAAAATTAATATAAATATTTTTAAGAATTAGAAACTTTCTGTCGATAAAAAATCTATATTTAATTTACTATGCCTTAGTTCAATCCACTTTACAATACGCTATTATTAGTTGGGGATCCACGTATAAATGTAACCTTCTTCCAATTGAAATTATACAAAGAACAATTATTAAAATTATATTAAAAAAATCCTTTGACTACCCAACAGAACGCCTGTTTGAAGAATTTCAAGTACCTACATTTAAAGACCTATATATTAAAAACTCATTAATCCAAATTATAAAAGAAAAAGATAAATATCAATTTTTAAATGAAAACAGAACGCGACTTAGACATGTTTTTCTATGCCCAAAACTAAATACGTCTTTTGCACAACATCATTATACTTACCAGGGAAGAACTTTTTTCAATCGTCTACCAGAAGAAATCAGAAGCATTAATGATAAAACCCGAATACTGCTCTCTGTCAAGAGACACTTTAAAAATATTCTGAAAAAAAAACTACTGTCACTTAATTAATCTCACAAAAATCCTTAGTTTTCCATAACTTCCTTTCTTTTTTAAAATTTATTATATTAATGTATTATCCTTCACTACTATCAAAAAAAATACTACAGCAAACATACATTTATGTACAATGAATTATTTAAGTACTAACTAACAACAACATTTATGTACAATCCCCTTCCATACACAAGCAAATGCTTCCAATGGAAGAGTAGTAAAAAAACCCAAGATGTAAAATGAATTATGTACCATGTAAACATATTATTAAAAATAAAAAATAATTACAAAAAATACATCGAAATCCAAACTAACCTAACCTAAACTAACCTTACCTAACCTAACGAAATTTTTTTTGAAAAATGAACGTAAAACAAACAAATATTTTCATTCAATATTTCGCCATGAAAGTACACTCTTTGTAATGGGGTATAAATAAAACCTCTTTTAAAATTTCTTAAAAACCACTTTTTACGAGTTTATTTGATGCCGAGCGCGTCTTGCAAAAAAATGATCACATATTTTTCGTAATTTAAAAAAAATGGTTAAATTTATGATAGATTGGCAGATTTAATATAGAACATTGTTGTAGATTTGAACATTGATGTTTGAGAATAGAACCGCGAATCTAAATAGCGAACGGTTGATCTTTTCAACCGAACATTATAATTTATTTGTTAACTGTGGCTGCATTCTTTCATAAAGAGCATCTGGGGAAAGTTATTACCAACAGCACACATCTTCAGTTCATAAATATTTTTGACAACGTCTGACAATAATATCAATATTAGCATAAAGCTTTTTATAAAGCTCGCTTTATCGTATTCCGCTACTCAAACCCACAAACCTGGTTCCTCGTTACTAAACAATCAGTTCTAAATATAACAGGATGCTCGGTACTTGCGAAAATACAGAATAAGCTTTTTGCAAAAATGTACGGTGTTTCAGTTAAAATTTTCTAATGTTCTAATGTAGATAACATTTTATTTGTCATTGCCTACTACCCCTGTATGAATATTACTCGAATATGGATTATGGTTTGAAAGATATAACAAACACAGAAACACTAATTTATTAAATTTTAGTTCTGGAATCTACTTTCAAACAGTCCAGCAAATGCATCGATTTATTCAAAGAAACAATGAATCATTATAAAAAAATCATTCCTGGTATTTTCAAGGCTGATCTATTTACTAAGAAAATAATAATATATTAAATATATGTATAAAACATTTCCATTTAAATCATTGCTCAATTTTTTACATTAAATCCACACAGGAGGCCTTGAGGAAATAATGGCCTCTGTCGTCTTTGGGGTTGCTATGTAGAGTGTCTTATTAGGGAAAGAAAGGAGTGAACTAAGGTCTTGAAGAGACCCACGTTATAGGAGGAAGGAAATACAGAGGCAAGTCGTTCCCCCAACCTAGTTGTTGAATTCGAGGACGAGTTATACAAACGATGTTCTCAATTGACAAATTTATGTCAAACGTATGTACCGATGCCGAAAGGATCAATAACGCTAGTCCCTTGGAGATTCATTCAAAATATGCTGTTTATTATGATTTTCAAGCTTAAAATTTTATTTATAAATATTTGACCACAGTGAAGTGAAGAGCTTTTATAATAAGCTCTATCAAATATAAAAAATGGCTTTATAATCTACCCTGACAAAAGATTAATTAATTAATAAGCATGTAAATATTTTAGGATTTGTGCGTGCGAGATGATATAAAGAACGTGAGAAAAATGTTTTCCTAAAAATAGATCGAAAATATGCGGGTATGGAAATTGAATGTCAAATGTCAATGCGATATCAGATTGGCATAACTATTAAATATGCCACCGTGTTTGTAACGTATAAATATTGACGCGAATTTATTGATTATTTATTACGGGTAGGTACTGAATAATCAGGATTTATTTTTTTTATTCGCGAATGTTTATTTAGTTGGCAGCGCCGCTTGGAGCGGAAGTTGGGAGCGCCACTGAGAGCGGAAGCGGCAGAGAAAAAAACAAGATCGAAGGTACATCAACTGGTCGCTCTTGATGGCCAGAGTTTGTTTTTTTTACGCATTTGAAGATAGGCCTACTGCCGGTGACATTACGGAGATTGATAAAATTTCTAGCTGAGCCAAGAGCCTGTTTTTTATTGTGTTTTTCGTCCGCGATGTTGTTGTTGGTCGTTCACGTGTCGATGGTCGCCAGTTTTGGATTGTATGTTCTTGAACGCACATTGGTGGTACTGGTGTAGGCCGCAAAAGGGGCTGGAATTTGTTGCGTCGGATCATTCAGATCGCGTATATGCCTTCCCACGCTGGAGTTCCTGAGAAATGGCCTATAGTGACAGAATCGGTTGCTGGACGGAGAATTCCTTCGTCATAGGCCTGAGAATGTTGGATGGAGCTTCCAGTCAGAACCTAGGACATATGGAAGTCTCTCGCAGTTGATAGCTATTGAAGAACCACGAACCCGTCGAAGTTAATTACTTAAGTAATTAGAAGTTAATTTTAAAAAAGAATGTTAAAATATGCTCTCTTAGTTTTGCTTCCAGAATTATGATTTGTGATATTCTCCGAGGTATTTATATGCATATTTTCTATTATTTTATTTCTTGCTTGCATTGAAAAAATATTTTTGGTTGGCGTTGATTTGCCATATTAAAGTTTGGTCCTTAAAGTCATTCTTTCATTTAAAAAGGGAGTTGACATCCTCTTCCCACTCGTAGAAGATAGAAATAACCTTTACCAAGCATCCTGAGAAGATTCACATGGTTCGTGCTTTCTTTAAATTTCACGACGAAAAGGTGTATGAAATTTGGCGCTCTAAATACGTACATACATTACAACACCTGACATGTTACCAAAAGATAACACAGATATTTACATTACCTAAAGACCATGAAAAGAACTTTGTTGCCATGTATGCGTCATTCAATATTACAGAAGACTAGAAGAGATTGGAGCACTAAGCAAGGAGCTAGATATTAATAATCATGAAGATTGCTGTTTGTTTATTACCTTCAAAGCTTTCACTTGAAAGAAATAAAATAGACAAAATGCGTAACGCTAAATTAAATATTTTATGACCAGACGTCTTTAGACTGAGCGTTCTTTATTGGGCTTAGTAAACATACGAGTCAACAAAGGAATCGCGGTGCAATTTTGAGTTAAAATCAATTTATCTTTCAACGTGTTTTAATGGTAAAGATCAGTTGAGTAAAGTAAGGATTCTTTAATGATAATTCACCTTCTTACTTAAATAACAGCATTTAGTTTAATTTTTATAAATTTTTCAATGTAACAATGATTTTAAAAGCTTTAATTTTTCAAAGCCCGGTAAAACGATCGACATCTGGCGGGGTAAGCCGGCCATCATCGATTTGTTTGTCAGTTAACAGTAAAACAAGTACCACACGACGATAATAATAATCAAGAATTACAAAAAAAAAATCAAAAATAATTTTGACAAATATTGTACACCGTAGTGGTCACCCGTGTGCGATCCCACGCAACGCAAAAATGCCCAAAATTGCACCAATTTTCAATGCATGCAACCGACCGATCCGTGAGGGTGTGGTCTAAGTTCTGTCAGAACCCGCCCACCAATCACAGGGTGTTCAAGTCTTTTATGGTTTTAGTCGTTTTAAATGATGATTTATTCATTATAAGCAGGTAAAATTATACATACTACATTCCATATGAATATATATTTTTAAGTTGCAATATTTTTCAATCACGTTTCTAATTATTTTGAAAAAAAAAAAAAAAAATTTGTACACCAATGCAAGACTTAATTAATTTATTTCCATGACACTACAAAACTGGTAACCGGACGTTCTTCTTAACCACGTTTATTCTGTGTTTTGGATTTGTGATAGCGGATCTCGCTGGCAGCTCTTGTAGAGCTTCGCCAAATAGATGAACTACGCCACTATCCCCAGGGCTTCACCTCTTTTAGGATGGCGCCACCAAACCAGGTTTTCTATTACTGAATGTTATGTTTAATTAACCTTTCAAAAATAACTATACTGGTGGTTTATTAAACGTGAAACAATATACGTCAGAAGCAATTAAATTGTGCCTCGCTGAAGTACTAAATGAAGCGAACACTTTAATTGAATGCACTACTTTAGTGGTTTAAAACAATGTGTTTCATTGGAGTTTATAAATAGATATGTGTTTATAAACTTTAATTTATTATATAATATTTTTATACGATTTATGCATCACATAGATTTGCTCTCCGAAACGCACTACGAAAGTCTCCAATCTAGGAGAAATGGGACCCTTCAAGTAACAGCTCTTAAAATCATGAACTATTACATTGACAGCCCATACATCTTGCAATGCTATAAATTGTTTGTAACGAACAACTACCGTTAGGGTTGACACCACGACTTGCTCTATATTCCACACGGAAGAACGGACGTTATGGCCCAGCATAGCATGACAAGAGGTATGGTGCTGCTAAATGATACCTCTAGGTCTCTTGACATTTTCAACATTGGCCTTAAAGATTTCAAAAGTCATTTTAGGCAAGAACTCTAAAATATTGATTATTGTAAAATGTTTCATTTAAAGCTTTGTATATTTCATATGTGTTGTAATAGGATTAAATCAATCTGTAATGCACAAAAAAAAAATATATTAAAAACAGTATCATCATTTCAAGTTTTTGTATTGCTTTGACAATATGCCTCTAAACGTAGCTAAGCGATGTGAAAAATTGTAAAAAATATTCCCGGGCAATATTTGTAAACGTAAACATGCATTGATTGACAGACGCACAAAACTATTAGATTTTTGTCTTAGAAAATTTAGATGAATAACTACCCTAACCATAATTTGAGAACCTCTTTCACTAAATGTATACAGATCTAAACAGCTGATTATAATTTGTAACACATCGCGTACCAAAGCTTCAAGTAGAATGATAAGCCTCCCATCACATTAAATCACCAAACTGTATTAGAACTTGTAAAATGTTGTACCTACCTCTGTATCAGATGAAGATGGATGTCTTCAATAATATGTAACTCAGAACTAAGCATGATTTATCTTTCGTTGTATCTTAAATTAATTAACATTACAGGAGTTAGGAAATTATACAGAAGAAAGGTATGCAATAGGTAGTACTAATTCCTTTTTTTTTGTATTTCTTTGGCATTCACTATGTAACAATTTCTAGACTTTTTTTGTTTTTTTAATGAATTTTATTATTCACAATGTACATTTGTTACTTATAAATTTTATTAATTAGCGACCGGTTTCGACACGTTCGTGTCATTAACTAGCTATTTTAAAACTAAATTTTTAAGTGCAGAAATATGGGGTTTTATTTAGTTTGATTCTTTGGTGGGAGGGGTGTACATTGTGAATAATAAAACTCATTAAAAAACAAAAAAAGTACTAATTCCATTTGGTTAATCGCGGTATAAATATTATAAGGGCGTATGATGTCAAGATAGCGGAAAACGTTACTCATAATCACAAAGGATGAGGACTTGGATCAAAGTGATGCCAGTATAAAAAAAAATCGGACATGGATATAATAATAGAGCAGCATACGTCCCTCTTCCTAGCATATATATTCCAACGAGTTTGTTTTTAATTACAGTTGCATAATATAATTGCATATTGCATAATATAAAATAATGACTAAAACTGGATTTTTTTTCATCTGTTTCCAAAAGCAGTACTTTAATTTGGGATACGTTAAAAAACAGCAAATCTATTCGAAGTTAAAGTCAACCGGGAATATTTCTGTGAATCATGAACCTGTCGGATCATTTTAAATAATTTGATGACAAAATCTCAGAACATCCCAGGGGTTAAAGCAGCGAATCTATTCGAAGATTAAATTCTACGCATTTCAAAACCGCTCTAAATGCATTCATATTTGGGGTTTTTTTACCGCTTAAAATGCAACAATATAAACGGGTTTTGGTACCGCTGCCCCGGGAAACATTTATTGGATAACCGACACCTCTGCCATAGGTAACCCCAAGTAGTTCGCTGGTTCAGCGACACTTTTATCAAGTTGGAAAAAACTTATTTTTTATTTTCTATAATTGTTTTATTTATTTTCATTTAATTATTTTCATACAACATTTAAATACAATAACGAAGTATTGCCCATCTCACTAGGTGTGTAACGCCTGTGTTGAGATGGCAATTTACAGAGTGGTTGTAAACTAGGTTTTTGTTTACACAATATTATGAAAATGCCAGATAAAATAAAATTAGTGTTTTATTTTATTTTTAAATTATACAATTCAAGAATGAATATAGTAGATGAAGACGATGCGAGAATAATTTTAAGAAATTAATTAATAATATAATTCATTATAATTCCAATTTTGAAAATGATAATTAAAATTATTTTATGTTATAATTAGATATTACATCACAGGTAAGTACCTACTTTATCGCTCGTCTGGGTTTCTCACATAATCACTTACAATTTAAGAACACTTATATTCAAAGCAAATCCGATTTCAATGAACCAGAGTTACAGGCATAAAACGTAAATTAGTATTTTTTAATAATTGCAGCGTTATACGTGTACCCGGAGTTGTTCAACTTTTCTGTACTTTCTATAAATATAATAGGCATGTATTATATGTATATAAACCTTTTAGAAGAAATTCTTTAAATAATAATGAAAACCTTATAAGAATCCGTTCCATAGTTAAGAAGAGCTAAGCGCGCTAACAGACGTGGATGGCGCATTTATTTTAGTATAAGTATATTTTCATACGACTAGTACCCACCGATTCAATTATGTATTTCTGACTTCAGGTTATTCGTCTTTTCCAAACGTATATTTTTTAATATTTTAAACTTCACTTCTTCCTCCCTAAAAAAAATAAATATGTATATATGTACACCTCAAAATCTTTAAATCTCAGTTATAACTTTAATATTCTCCATCAAGTGCCATTCACAAGTTGTATGTTTCACATATTGTGCTGAAACTTAGGAATGTTCAAAAATAACCAGCACTTCAAACATTTTCCGTAGGAGGTAAGTACCTACGGTGCTGTCAAGTTGTCAGGATAACTGAAAGAAATATTTATAAATAAGTCAATGATGATAAACTTTTATCATGGTTTCCTTTTCTGGAATCAAACCTGTATAAAACAACCGTGAAAACATACACATATAATAAAAGATATTTTTCATCATTCCAATCAGAATACGTTTTTGCTGGATAATTTGTAAGAAAGCAAACCCATACTTTGTGTCAATTTTTTGGCACAATCGTACGTCCGTTTGTCGATTGAGATTAGCTAAATAAGAAAATTTGCTTTGACACTGGAATTATTAAAGGGGAAACGTAAATAGTGCTTGGAGTAATTGTATTTTGCAAATTATGCCGTTGGTAAAATTATAATTCAATTATCAAAAGAAATGTAGTCAGTAAAAATTGAAATAATATTTTGAATCATTTTGACTACAGAGAAGTGATATAATTGTGTGTCATGAAATTTAAACAGATTTTCTCTCTGTGATATCTGGATCAATGTAACTTTGGGAGGCGGCTTTGGGTACCGCCACCCCGGGACCCATTTATTGGATTACCAACATCTCTCACACAGGTCACCCCTAGAGGTTCGCTACGTTTTGTGATTCAGCAGGGTTGGATTGAGAGAGTTTGGTTTAGGGAGACCCTTTGACCTCTCAAACTGGTCTCTCTAGACTCATCGTTTTGAGCCGCAGCGGGTGTAATAGATCATTCGTCCGTCACTCCTGTACACACGGATAGTTAGATTCCTGCCCACCCCTCATAACTTTTTCCTTCCCAGAACTTTCTCTCCTTCCTTTCCTTAAAAAGACCCTCCACGCTTCATCTCCAAAGATGACATAGGCCATGGGGGAAATTATTTTCCTCAGGAATTTCGGTGTTGCGATAAAAAAATACTTTTTAATGCTTATCACGAGCATTTAGGCTTTAAAACAAATTGGTAAGGTGTCATATTGTATGTTATAAATATTTCAATCATTAAATTAACTAATTATTGAAGACAATATTAGCGATTTCTACACGAAAATTTGAAACAGAAACATCAGAAAAGGATACTGTCACATCTAGGACTCGAACCCAGGACCCTTGTCTTTCCGTATAAAGTTATTCCGAAAAATAAACATTAAATTAATTGTTTTAGATTTAGCTAAAATGGAAAAGATTTAAGCAAAATCCTGGTAGTATTCATCTTAATCTTTCCGAATAAATGTAAAGAATAACATAAAATAAAAAATAAAATAAATACGTAAAAATATAAACAATCCAGTTCATTAGTCCATTAATACGAGTACTTGCGTCTATATGTATTATTCCATTCAATTTTCGTGCATCCGCAAATTGACTCAAAGCATCAGAAAAAATTTGAAAAATTGTTGCAGCATGCGTAATATTAATTGGTTGTTATAAAAAATGACGTTAAAATGTTCATTTGGCAGCCGAAATCCGGCAATTAGACATTTAGCATATCATCAATGAAGATTTTCTGACATAGAACATTAGTCTAGTCCAGTGATGACAAGACCCAGTGAAGTGAAAACCAAACACTGAAGTCGGGAGCTATTTTCATATTAGATTATCATAATATTAAACCTCTTGTAATTGACTAATCGCATACAACATTAAATAATATTAGGGATGCAACGATTATTATTTGGATGGTTGCGATTACGATTATCGAAGTATGCTACAGCTAATAAGATAACTCACAAGACTTTTTTGATGTTAACATACAATTGTCTTTCCCTGTTAGTGTTCACTATGCGTTCATCCTGACGAAGAAACCATTGGTTTTCAGACATGTGTTTTTTTTTATATTAAATAGTGGTATATACAAAATTATTTATTTAAGGTGATGCAATACGTCGTGTAATATTTGAAACCAAGCCGCCATCAATAACACCCCTTACGTAGATGGCGATAAGGCTTAAAGTCCCGCTTAACACCATCGAGCTGTTTTGATTTAGGCAAGAAAAAAACATGGCCAAAAAGTGCCTTTTATTTTATTTTCTGGATGTTCAGGCATAAATATTTAAATGTTTTCCGTACATTTTATAAATAACTTAATTTGCCACATTATACAATAAAACCATAACCGAAAATTGGTTCGTAAGTAGGAAATTTTGAACTTTAAATCAGTTTTCATAGGCCTTATAAATTATTTTTTTCTGGGCTTAAAGACTAACAAATACTCGATTATTTCAAAGGCCAAGATGTATTAAACTCGCGGTATTTATTTAAAGCATCTGAAAAATTTCTAGGCGACTAAATTTTCAAACCAAAAACACATGATTTTGTATTACTACGTAGCGCATCGCCTTAATTTACATCAAAATGACGCCACAAAATGAATTATAATGGCAGTAAAACCATATATTTTTGACATTATTATGCATAAATGCAACAATATCCCATATAAAAATAATTTTATTGTTTTAATAATAATAACTAATTAATCACAGTTCATTTTTGTTTTTCTTTTTCTATATTTGTTAATTTTCATTAAGTTGTATATGCATTATGGGAATGTATGGCGAGCGAAATGCTGAAATAGGCCAAGCAACGAGAATATATCATTGGCTGTCACGGGTAATATACGTTTATCCTAACGAAGAGACCATTGGTTTTGAATCATGTCGATCATATTGATTAAATACTGGTGTATACAAAGTTATTAATTTTATATAAATTCCATTGATAATAGTTTCGGGCAGTGAATTTGACCTGAAATTTTCTTCTTCTTCGTGAGCCATCTTGCTTACAGTTTTGGATTTTCTTCAAAAGGCTTTTGTCCTGTGAAATCCTCTCTCCTATTTTCACATATTCAAAGTCTGCAGATCTTTTGATCTGTGGGCGTCTTCCGATACACAATAATACAAACTTAAAATATGTCATAAATATTAGAACATCATAAAGAACTCGTTTTTATTCATTTATACTGGGTTTTTAGAGACGGTCTCTTTTAAGTTTCACTTACGTGAGACAAATCTAGTTATTAAAACTCAAATAGGTACATAAAAATACACAAAAAATACTCAGACATAATTTTACTGATGAGATTTCACCACACAATAAAATGGACATTTCAGGAACAAGACAATTAAAAAATAGTACGAAATTAAAAATCTTGTACAAATATTGGATCAACAATCAAGGTCGTTCAATAATTAGTCAAATGACCCAAATATAAATTAAAAGTTCTCTAATCCCATTATTGTTTCCAATACCAACCTGTCAAATATTTTTGCCAAATTATCAAAAAATGTACATACAGAAATTAACCTCAAATGTACATATTGTTAAAATAATATATTTTTGTAAACTAGGCTGTCTTTGCACAAGATATTCTTAGAGAACATTAACTTCTTAATACTCATAAACCAGTAAATTTCATCCGAAGGTTCAGTTTGGTAACTACTTCCAGACCTGAAAACTCACATCAGATGCGCAATTTTTGGAGCAAGGATTGCTGTGTTGGTTCTACCCGCATATTAATTAATGATCAAAGATTCTTATGCGCTAGGAAATTTATATTTGATCAGAATTTTGTTGTCAATATTTGTAAACAAAATAATATAATATACGTTTTTATTTATCTGAAAAAGCGTCCAAATAATCGTAAATGCAATCGGTGATTACGAAAATCGTAAAGATAAAAAAAACAGCGGCTACAATTATTCGTCAAAACTTAAGTGCGGAATTAAGTAAATAATTATTGGCACAATGTAACGAAATGTATATCGTACTATTTGGAGCGTAATAAATAAAAAGAGTTACGATGAAAATCAGCGAAGGTTCTGTAAGTTAAGCAAACAAAAAAAATTATTTTAGAACATCAAATAAAATTTACTCCTTGATATTAATTATGTATAAGATAAATGCTTCAAATATCAAATAAAATTAATTGTCTCAATTTATGTCCCATTTGGGTCAACCTAAAAATAACTACAGTAAACAAATACAGGCACATCGTGACCTTCATAGTGCTGCGTGTTTACACTGCATGAAAAAAACACATTTACATTTTTCAATTCATCTCTTTTCAAGATCCCCAACAAACAAACCAATTACGCATACAATACACGTACAACACCACTTTCATAACATATTACTCTAACTTTTAAAAATGAATCTATAAGCTTCCAAACCACATCTTTCCAACTGCTTTCTCTGCTTAACACTTAAATTCCTCTCCATAAGGCCCTCCGTGGTCGAGGGGTAGAGCTCGGGCACGGGTTCAAATCGCGACGTGTGCAAATAAATTATACGTGATTAATTTGTGTTGTTACACAAATTACTTACTTAAAATAATACGTTCCAAAGTGGAAGATACTCTCAGTAGCGCCCTGGTGTAAGACCACCATTCAGAATTGAAACGTTTCTTGAAATGGCTTTGGCCGCGTTTGGTTAACAGATCTAAATAGCCAGGTACTTCCACAATTTTATCTTCCCCATCTCCTTCACCTTCCCACTAACTTCAGCCTCACAACATACCCCAATTGGGGATCAACAGTCGTGACTCTTGTGCAGTTTGACATAAATAAGAATAATCCATCTGTCAAAAGAACTACGTTGCTTTTGTTGTACTTGGTCCAATTAAAAGAGGTTCAAGTTTTAACTATGATGCATTTATTATTTTTATATTTCATCGTTTGTTTACCGAAGCATTCGTAATAATATTCTTATATATTGAAATGGGAAAATGTTCTTTTATCCATCAGACCCAGTGAAAGAGTCACAAAGAGTTATATTTGTAAGGCTTCTTATTGAAAATCGAGTCGACAAGTTGCACATTATTCCATCTTCGACACGCGTTGAATGATACAAAACGGAATAAAAATGAACTTGTATTGAAGTAAAAATTAAATAAACTCTGTTGTGAAAATAAAAGTAATAAAGTTTTTTTTATTTATAAAGAAGTTCTGCTGTGTAATTATTAGTACAATAATTATCTATAAAAGCTGTTTTGCCTTCTGAAGACTTCATCAAACGGTGGTGAGACGGACGATATATCAACCTAAAAGGGTAAACTTGTTAATTGATTTACCCGAAAGGGTAAGAAAGGAAACAAATTTTAAAACATGGGATTTGCAAGGTGCTTTTATGAGCGAAAGAGGTGAATGGACCAGATCGTTTAATACGCATTCGTGAATTCGCAAAAACCATTGTTCCCAAATTTAAAAAAACAGAATTCAAGATATTTTTTTTATTTGTACCAACTCGAATCTTAACTTTCACATTCTTTATACAGTTTGGTGGTTTTATTTAGTAAGGCTGTTGAAGTTTGTATTCGAGTTGGTACTTATAAAAAATATCTTTGACTAGGGTCCGAAAGAATTGGCAATGTTGGATTTTCCGCAGACTGGCACTTGAAATTACGCTCCTGAAAAGGTTATTTCGCACACATTATTCTGAGATTGACCAGAATTTAATAAGAATTCTATGAAAGTGATATTTTTTAATAACATATAAGCTTTGTGTATGTGTAAGTAAATATAAATCATAAAAATAACGTTTATATTGCGGTAAAAACGAATTCCTGATCTCATTTTAAATTTAAATTTATTGTCAATAATTATTGTAAATATACGATTAAATAAATAAAATACAGGAATGTGTTAAACATTTATGAAGTGGAATTTGTTTTTGATTTTATTTTTTATTTTCCTTATTATTTTTTTTTGGTAAACTAATGTTTTAAGACAAGATTTTTTTATGCATAGCACAAAGGGTAACAATTATTTTTTATAAGCAATAATTATTAGCCTGAAACACTCATCCACCATAAACATCATCATCTTTTATCAGGAGATTTTTCAACGTGGATGAGTGTTTCAGGCTAATAATTATTGCTGATAAAAAATAATTTTTATTTTCCTTCCTGTCCACTGTTTCAACTGTCCACAGCTAGTGGTAGGTATTGCTGGGTGCAGGCGCAATTGGAGCAGTCCGCTCCGAGCGCCGGCTTGCCAAGGAGCTGATAATACCTAACACCTAGCACAGCACCCTTGAGGTTTAATTAACGGCAGGAATTGTTATTTGCTGTATATTATAATATTTTTTTAAATATATTTTATTGCTTAAACGAGATTGGATGACAGTTTTCTTGCAGATTCCCAAAATAAAAGTTATTTGTTTTCTTAAATTTCGCATTCTCTTAATTTGTCGTCGTTTGGAGTAAACATTTAGGAGATTTAATTTATACAACAGATAAACAACCCCCTTTGGCTGTGTAAATAAAGTATATACCTTTCCATGAACTATTTTATGTCAGCTACACATACATGTTTTCACATACACGGTCGTTTATCAAATGAATTAAATAATCACCACGTTTTTAGTAGGACCGTTAGTATTTGTACCCACACAATATTAAATAACAATAACATATTTTAAGGAATCAATCAATTTGGTGAGCTGCATTTTATACGATTTTAAGTTACACTTCAAATTGTTTACACCTTGTAAAGCATTGTGAGTTTTACAGATACGCCCTTTTATATGGAAACCTACCTATACGGAAATGAAAAATATATGGTCAGTAAGTGGAATTACTACAGTTTGATGATGAATGCTTTCAGAAGGCAAAACAGCTGTCACGCGTAGTAATAATTACATAGCAGAACATGTTTATAAATAAACTGTTTTTTTGTGAAATTAAGGTTGCTAACAATAAAAAACTATTATTTTTGGCCTAGACAATGTCTTACGACCACCAAATTGTCTGCAAGAAAATCGATATATTTTTCCTTTGTACAATCAAATATGCAGAATTAATTATTTAAAATACTCACAGAGACCGGTATTACAAAATTACGAAACAAGATTTAACATTTTAACTTTAAAATTTACAAAGAAGGCTTAGGTACTTTGTAGAATTTAACCTTCCCACATAACCCGGTCAATAAAAAAATGGATAGTCCCGAATAGCTTTCCGTCATTGGATGATACAATTCAGCGAACTAGACATACGAATTTATACTACCCCATCTATACATTAGCAAAATAAATTCCCCAAAGAATTTGCCAATTACTCGCGCAATCAAAGCGTATGTCGATTACGAGAAACTACAATGTAGAAATTTTGTTAAAAAGATATTGTATATTCAATTGAATTTATATTACCATAATGAAGTTTGTTAACCCTTCAGGTTCTTAAATATTTTTACCAACAAGTCCTAACGACATGTGACTGTGAATCTTCTTAGAATTTACTTTACTTATTTTTGAAGTTGTCGTTAAAAAAATACTACTATTTTAGAAAAAAGATTAAATTATCTTTGAAATATTTGCATTTGAAAAAAAACATTGATCTTTTTAAAAAATAAGTTTTTAATATTAACATGAAAGTGTGAGCAAAAAACTTACAAGGACATTTTGACTCGGAATGTCCATAATTTTGAAAGAATTTGAAATTTATAAAACATATTCCTTTTGTATAGGTAATTATTATACTTCATTTTTATGCCGTTCATAGAATAAAAAAAGATATATAAATTTTTAACTTTCAACTGTCAATGAAAAATTGCTGCCAATTCGTAATGACGCACTTTTATCCATGTAATAATGTACAAATATTTGATACAAACTGTGAAGAATAATTATTTATCTTTCCAATCACGAACATTTCACATGGAAAAAAAAACTTTTGGCATAATGTATTGGCGCCCCGGTCAAATCTGTATAGGCTATAATGGATATGATGTTAGTGGCTAGAAATGTCCTTCCGAGGTCTGAAGGGTTAAAATTTTTACATAATCAGTGTTAGTATTCACTTTTAAATAAAATTTCTTAAGAACATATTTAATGAACATCCATATTAAAACTCTGGTAAGTACTGCTAAACACTCACCAGTGATTATGCAATGATATACTGTACAAATTTGAATTGAACTTAATTGGCTTCTTCATCTTCATTATTCATTCTTCCCGTATATTTCCAAACACAATAAACGTACTTGTCATATGTTGAGTGTTTAAAAAAAATCAACAAAGTTTTTAAAGTCATATTACAAATGTGGGCATTTTAACAAAGAAAACATTAACAAATCACTTACTTCAGTAAAATTACAAGGAGTCTTGATTTCCACATTTTTTGGTTGTAACACACATTCTGAATTTATTGGCATAATTAGCTGTACACTCTCTAGGTAAACGAATAATGAACGTCAACAAATCTGTAACACTAACAAAGATATTCGTAAGGTTCACTAATGGGAGGGTTGACGAGAAGAGATTTTTCTTGTTTGTCGCAAGACCGTTGCCTAGATTGGCTAATGAATAAAATGAAGCTGCGAGCTATTTTTAACATTGGGGTGTAAATGGTGATTGCAGGGTAAGAATTTGACACAACATGTTTACGTCAGCAATGGCGTTACTAGTCATCTGGTCTAGTGTCAGGGTGAAAACCATATTAACCACCTCACGTACCAGAATAAACAAATCTGGTACGTGTCTTTGTAATCCGTGGTAATGTTGTTTGTACTAATTTACGCCACCCGTTAAAGCATGTTTTCCGAATAAATCACAAACATCCTGTAAGGAAACAGGAGGTACACATCGTGATGAAGATATATAAGGATACAACAAAATGAAGTTTATTTTATTTTTAAAATTTTTCAATTCTTCATTACATTCAGTACCCGCTAAACTGCCAAAGCAATTTATCAGCAGGTCGATTTCACAGTATTAATTAAAAAACTAAAGCACACACATAACGAGAAGCCACAATGTGGAAAATAGATACAGAAGAATAACATTTCAAGTGACTACAATACAAAGATATAAAAATACTTAGATTTTTATTTTTATTTTTATTTTTTATTATTGTACAACAGAACATTCGTTCCAGTTACAGTACAATTTTACAAACAGTATAATTTAAAACAAATTCAATACAATTTTACAAACAATTCAATACAATTTTACAAACAGTATAATTTTACATCATATCAGCATTTGGGTACGTGACTCTTCAATAATTGTTTTAGGTCGTTTAAAGAACAGTCATTTACATCCAAATTCTTTGCTAGTTCGTTCAACAGCACCACTCCCCTCGTCATGCTATGCTTTCCCAGGACGTCGGTTTTGCCTTTTGGTACTCTAAATAAGTCATGGTATCGACTTCGGCTGTAGTGGTCTGGTACATATAAATCATAGCATCCCAAGAGGAATGGGCTATCAATAAAATTGTTCCAAATTTTGAAAGATATAGTGGCTAGGCTTGCTTTCCGCCTAGTTTCCAGACTCACAGAATTGGTTTCCTCAAGTAAGTCGATATGGTGCATGAACCTGGGATAGGTTCCATGCGTCCGCATATAGACATACCTGAGGAATTTCTTCCGGATTTGCTCTATCATTTCAATGTACTTCTGGTGGTACGGTGCCCAAACATCGCTCGCATACTCCAGCTTGCTTCTCAGTATGCCATCGAACAATGCTAACATAGCATCTTGGTTATTGAACTGCTTGCATGTCCTAATGACGAATCCAAGAAGTTTGTAGCAAGACTGAGTGAGCTGCGATATATGGCCAGAGAATTTCAGTTCGGGATCAAAGACGACACCGAGATCCTTTACAGAATTTACACGTGATAGTGTTTCGCCCTTTATCTTATAATCGTAAAGTATAGTGTTTAAAGAGCGAGTGTAAGACATAGTGACACATTTTTTTGTATTGAAATCTAATTTGTTTATCAACGACCATTCAGATAGTGCATCCAGATCAGCTTGCATTTTAAGACAGTCTTGTTGGGAGCTTATTTCCATTAGAATTTTAAGGTCATCTGCAAACAGTAGACATTTACTATTCTTAACATAGTTTTGGATGTCATTTATTAGTATTAGAAACAACAGCGGTCCGAGGTTAGACCCTTGAGGAATTCCAGATTTCGCTGAGAATTTTTTTGAATTATGTCCATTTACCGAAACAAATTGTTTTCTGGATTTTAAATATGATGAGAAAAAGTTTAGTGTTGGTAGGTCGAAGCCTAGTTTAAACATTTTCCTCAGTAAGATATCATGGTTAACACGGTCAAATGCTTTGGCAAAGTCGGTGTAAACTACATCTGTTTGGTGCCTTGAGTCTAAACCGGTGGCTACCAATCTCGAGAAAGTAAGCAGATTTGTGACTGTTGATTTCTTTGGAAGGAAACCGTGTTGATTTTCTCCAATGAATGGCATAATCTGGAGACTTAATTTGTCAAAAATCATTTTTTCAAATAGTTTTGGTAGCACTGATAATACGGCTACCGGTCTGTAGTTTTTGACGTCTGTCTTGTCACCAGCCTTGAAAATGGGACTGACTCGGGTCAGTTTCCATATCTGGGGGAAAGTAGAAGTCAAAATACTGGTATTAAATATATGACAAAGAGCTTCACTTATCATTGGCGCTATGCTAATGATAGTACTGGAAGGGATTCCATCCGGCCCTGTAGCCTTGTCAGTCTTCAGTTTACGGATATAAGCTTCTACCTCTGTCGGGCTCGTTAATCTTAGGGAAATGTTACCTACGTTCCATGGGACCTCTGTTCGCGTAAAATCTGTACTAAGATTAGGGGTTTCACTATCATACACAGATTGAAAGTAGTCTGCAAATTTCTGACAGATAGATTCTGAGTCTGTTATAAAATTGTCTCCACTATTCAGGCCGTTATGTGACCTGGAGTTAGCTTTCTGTGATTTTATAAAATCCCAGAAGCATTTGACATTGTATTTAATCCCGTCCTGAATTCTGTTTAAATATTGTCGTTTAGTTATGACAATATCTTTTTTGAGCTCGGATCGCATCGCAGAAAACAATAAGTAGTCTGATTGCTTTTTGTGTACTCTATATTTTCTGCGATGCGCTTCCTTGATTTTTATTTTGTCAATAATTGATTTTGTGAACCATACCGGGTAGGTTGCACTCACATTTATTGACTTCTTAATTGGAACACATAAATCAAAAACACTTGTTAAAACATTATAAAAATACTCTACCGCAACATCAACAGAATGTATACTTTTAAGAAATTTCCAGTCAAAATGTGACAGAATGTTTTGACACAGTTCTATATTAGCACGTTTAAAGTTATATTGCGAGTAGCAGTTGATATTGTGTGTAGACGAGGCGGGGCGGGCGCGGGCGCGGTGATGTTTGTGGCCGTTGCTATGTGATGGTGCGGCTCGCGTTAGACGCGCCGCGACGGCCAGTGTTGGATGATGATGGTCTTCCTTGACTAGCGGCTCTTCGCTTCTAGTCACTTCACACAGGGACAAGTTACTTAGGACGAGGTCCAGGATATTGTCATAACTGTTTAATACTTCACTGTGCTGAGTTAATCCATTTGAACCACAAAAATATTTAAAGTCGTTTAACACGTCCTCAGGTTTATTATGTTGGTTAAAATCACCCAGTATAATAATATTTTTATTCAATAATAAATTGGATTTAGTATCTAGATGCTCATAGAAGTTGCGTCTAATTTCAGTATCGTCTGAGCAATAAAAATACGTAACACATATGACTACGGTAAAGTTAGATTTAACTACCTTTACCCATAGATTCTCGCCGTCTGTTTCTAGTTCCTTTAAGCGCATCGATGCAAGTGGTTTGCGGACAGCAAGAAGTACCCCTCCCCCTCGTTGCCCGTCTCGATCCCGCCGATGTATTGTATACTGATCGGTAAACAGTTCCTTGTCAAAAACAGAGGTTTGCAACCATGTTTCTGTCAAAGCAATTACTTCTGAATTTTGTGAGATAACGTTTCTTGAAAATTCATCTATTTTCGTGTTTAGGCCACGAACATTTTGATATTTTAATTCTAGTATCGCCATAAAGTCAGCACGCTTTTTCCTAGGAATTTATATTTTGAAATTGAAATTCCTGCCGGCCAATTTGCTGCGTTTAAGAATGTGTCTTCTTTGTCTTGAGGAACGCCAATTTTAAAGGAACTGTAGTTCCCTTTCGCATTCAATTTGTCAATGTCAAAATCTATGTTTGCTTCTATAGACCTAAGAAAGGTATTTATATGCGCGATTTCGGTGTTCGGGCTAAAACGCCAAGCGTGAATGTAGAATTTACGTTCGACGGCGCGTAAAGAGGTGTCTTTCCTAGTACCCGTTATTGGTCGCGTGCGTGTCCGAGGTTTGCGGGCTTGTGTTTTCCAGTCTCCTTGGTCTTCCGGGTCGAGAGAAGGACGGTTTGGTTCTTCTTGATGTTGCGCAGCAGGCACCACTTTCCTCTTTCTCGGTTTTCTGTTTTTCTTCGGTTTTTCCGTTTCTTCAGGTTTATCTTCACCGTTGTGAAATATTTCGACAACCTCCGGAATTTTCGATGGTGTCGGGATATTGTCCGCAGGTAGGGCGGGCGGGGCGGTCTGGGCACCCGGATCGCTGGTTGCGCGCCCCTCCGTACGGTATGCCGCCTCTAGTGCTACTATCTTCGCCGATAGATTGGCGAAGGTAGAATTTTGAGTGACAATAATATTGGATTGCTCACCAATTTTGATGTTGAGCTCCTTCATATGATTTTTAAGTCCTCCTATTTGTTCCGTGAGGTCCTTTAGGGCCGTGGTACTTGTTTCCCAAGCTTGGGATGATCTGGTCGCCATATCAGATAGTTGCGATGTAGAGCACAGTCCGACACGTCCGACTCGAATTACGACAGTTACTGATATATGTATATGTATAACACCGTCGCCGATGTATTACACGCACACAATCAATGGATACTGATCTATTTATGAACAATAGCAATTAAAAAATATCTCTATCTATTAACAATTTTTTTAGATTTTTCGTAGTTTGGTGGTGCAGGTTGATTAAATTTTTACATCCACTATTAAATATAAAACGTACAAGGCAAGTGAATGTTTTTGGTCGTATTTATTAGTAATTTTTGTAATGAACATACCGTCATTTTGACTAAATCTTGTGTAGTGTGTGCGATATACCATGAAATTGAACTTTGGAGATAAAACCCTCATTAATGTGAATTTGCTGATTAAAGTGGTTTACCAAGTAGGGGGGGAAGAATATTATTTAAGGTTTTTTAGTTTATTGAATGAATTTTTCAATTTAAATGGTTTGGAGCTCTGATATTGTACCTCTGCTTACCATTGTTAGAGATTTTGCAAAAGTAACTTCTAATTTTTGAAGTTGGGTTGCTTTAAAAACTCGTCACATTTGATCTATCTTGATGAAATATCTACATTTGAACGGTCCCCGTTAAACGCCGATTGTGGGCCAATTTTAGCTTTTCATCAAAATTTTCTCAATCACAACTGTTCAATAATGCGAAATATTTTAACATCTGAAAATTAAGAATATGTGATTAAAAGTTTATTTTAATTATATTAATTTTCGCCTGACAAGTGAGATAAACGTCTGTGCTTAATATATTTAACTAGTGCATAGTTATAATTTTAATGAAAATGTTTAGGTTACATTGAAAATGTATAGGTATTGAAGGTACACCCACCCTGTCCCACCCCGGTATAGGTGACTTATGGTCACCCCTTCGGAGCTCTCGCATGAATCTAATTTTTTGAATAAAAGGCTCTACAATTTATATAAATGAAGCTAGGCCTTCAAAGTCCCCGCATACGGTGTTATGAAGCGGTATGCAAGCGCTTACAAGTACTAAACTAAGGACAACACAGAAAAATAAACAACAAAAAAAATCAAGATTAAGTGTCAGGCAGATAGTTGGTGGAGGGGACCCACACTCCAGTACCTGTAAACACATAAAAGTAAAATAAACAATAGAGTGAAGGGGGAGTTTCGCCGAACCACGACTGGCAGTCCTGTTGAGAAATTGGTGGTGGTTGGGGCGACTGGTGCAGGTCAGGACTTCCACACCCCTTAGCCGACCACCCGGTGGTGCCCTGAAGATAAGTATTGGAAAAAGAGGGATACAACCCTAAAGAACCTAGGGGAAAGAAGCGTCAGGAGGTCGGAGGCAGGGTGGAGGTTACCCCAGCCCGCACAGTCACCCCTCTGACCACCAACGCTCATCAGGGGTGGCGCAGGTGATTGGCGGAGTCCCCCGGTAAGAAAGAATAATAAGAAGCTCCAGTCGTGCATGCGGGGACGAGGCCCGTTATCCAACCCCTAATGGGGAAAATAAACAAAACAAAACAGACAACGGAGTTCAGTTCTCGCCTGTAAACTCGTTGCTGTTACTAAAAAAAAAGAAAAGAAAACCGGAAAAAATACATGTAAAAAGAAGAGAAAATAAGAGGAAAAGAGAAAAACAATAATCAATCCAAAAAGTGCCACATAAGGGCAACGGTAAATAAGTAAAAACAAAAGTAAAGGTGTAAAAATAAGATCTGCATGGTCTGTAAAGAGGACAGTAAGTATTGAATAAGATAACAAAGTAAAGTAAGAGAGATAATTAGTAAACACAGATATATAAGAGTGCTTACAGTGTCTGTAAAAAGAAAAACAGTGTGTTAACCTTAGACAGGGAAAAAGAAACATATGAAAAGAAAACAGAAAATAAGAATTAAAAAGTACAAGACAAGTTAATTAAAAAAAAAAAAAATATAAACGAATGGAAATCATCTGCAACAGCTGGTACAGTAAAAAAAAGAAATATGATAAGAATAATAAAATAAGAAAAACAGAATAGCATATACAATAATGAAAGAGTTGTAAAATAATAAGTCATGGAGCAGGAGCAGTACACCGGGGGTTCCCAATTATTACATTAGTCAACGACTCTAAGCACAGGCCATCTCTCAACCCAGATCCTAGTAAACTTCCTCAAACATTCGAAATTCACACTGTTAGAAACAAGATCGGTGTTCCACACCGGTCTAATGGGGACATTCAGACCGTCTATCATTTCGTCTCTGGCATCCTTCAAAATCTCACAGTGCCACAGAATGTGCTCGGCCGACTGGTAATTATTGCCACAAGCGCAATTGGGGTGGGTGGAGAGGGCAAGGCTGTGAAGCCTTCCCCTGAATTCCCCATGTCCTGAAAGGAGCTGCGTAACGTGATGGTCCAGTTTGAGGAAGGCCCCTTCCATTCTGAGTTTAACTGAAGGGAAGAAGGAGAAGGTCCATCTTCCCTTGCTCGACCTATCCCAACGGACCTGCCACTCTTTGAGCGACAGGTCCCTCATCGTTCGGAGCAGTCCTGGGAGAGTTCCTGGTCCACCCGGTGTCAGGACGACACCAAGGTGGTTGGCCGGGGATCCACGGATTAATCGCTGCTTCGTTAACACCTCCCTAATTTCTAGATCGATTGGTAATATACCAGCTAAAATTGGCAAAGCGTCCGAAGCAACGGTTCGATATGCCCCAGATAGTGCCAGCAGGGGAGTGCGCTGACCCCTAGTGAGAGCAAGAAGTATTAAACAGTTATCCAGGCGATGCTCCCAAACAGAGGCGGCATATGCGACTTGCGCAACATATACCCCCTTGTAGAGAGCGTGCAAAGCCGGTCTGCGAAGTCCCCACTCTGCCGTGGAGATTCTTCGAAGCTTCAGAAACAGCGACTGAGCCCTGCAGGATACATCTTTGACATGAGCCAGAAAGGAGGACGATCGATCTAGAGTGACACCTAAATATTTAACGTTATCCACAAATTTGATATTAGTGTCTCCCATACGGATGGTAGGGTTTCTTGTCTTATTGAAAGAACCCTTCATCAGGAGGCCCATAGTCTTCTGGGGAGCGAAGGTCATTTTATTCCTCTCCCCCCATTTAAGGAGGGTGTCCAAACCTTCACCAGCCTTACATTCGACTTCTCTGCTACTGTCCCCAGAGACAAGATACATTTTATCATCCGCATAGTCGATCATGATACATCCTTCAAGTAAGGGTAACCTAGAGGAGTCATCGAAGGTTATATTCCAAAATTTAGGAGCTAGGACGGAGCCTTGAGAACACCCCATATCGGTCTCGCGTTCAATAACAGTGTCACCATGAGAAATAATGACAGTTCGGCCCGATAAATAGTTGTCTACTGATTTAAATAGGGTTTTTGGGCAGTTCCTATTTTTAACCTTGATACGTATCATGTCCCACCATGCGTAGTCGAAGGCACCAGTAATATCGAGGAAGATTGCAACTACATACCTCTTTGTACAAACCTTCACCCAGTTAAGCGCAAACGAAATGGCGTGCACGGTGGATCTACCGGAGACGAAGCCAAATTGGAGATCACTAGACGGGGAGAGTGATTGTTGTAGCCTATGCCGGATAAGTTTTTCCAGGATCTTGCCAAGCACTGGAAGTAAGGTGATGGGCCGATAGGCCTTGACATCAGTTAGTGGCTTACCATTCCCCTTTGGTATGACCCTGAGCACGCCTCTCTTCCATTCAGAAGGGAAAATTCCTCTTCTCAAACACGTTTCCATCACTTGGAAGAGCTCCTCCCTAGCGTGGATCCAGACTTGCTTCGCTATCACGCCATTAAGTCTGTCATGCCCTGGTGCCTTCTTAGGACCCAAACCCTTAATTATTAGGTCGATTTCTGCTCTAGTGACTGGAATGACTCTATCCTCTTGGGCGAGGTCTCTAGGTGGAAGCCGTGCCAGGAGTCTAACCTGTTTATGGTGGTCACTTTCCCCAATTACTGATTCTACAGGAACTAACTTGCTCAAAAGTGTATTGAGAGTAGAGGCCACATCTATCGTCTCAGCATTCCTACCTTCTGTGATCCCAATGAGACTAGACAAAAACCGATCCGATCCTTTCCCGGATTTTTCAATTGCGCTGTGGATTTCCCACGGGTTGGCGTTTCCCACATTATTAACCCAGTCATGCCAAGCAGCTCGTTTCGCAAGGAGAACCGCCTGTTTGAAAGTTGCCCTGGATCTCCTGAGAGCTGCCTGAAGGGTGGCTGTCTCCTCCTCCGTACAGCATCCCCTCCTGGACAGTCCCAAGGCCCTATAGGCTCCTTTATAGGCCCCCTTTAGCGAAGTCAGCTCAGGTGACCACCACGGCGTTCTAATTTTCGTCTTTGGGTTTGATCTGCCCAGAGAGGAATCAGCCGCAGATACAACGGCAGAATTGAAAAAGTTCCCCAAATTGTCCGGATCACTAGCTGCTACGTGATGAAAATCCCTTAATGTATCTCGTAGCGCCTCCCCAAAGTTATCCCAATTCGCCCTAGAGGTTTTGAAATTCCAGGAGGATCTCGGAGTTTCAGTTTTCTTAACACCTATTGTAAATGTGATTAATCTATGATCCGAGACTATTGCGCATTCATGGACCCTCCATTTAGATATCCTGGCCGCAACTGATCCAGAGCAAAGAGTTAGATCAATGTTGCTCTCTCCCATTGTGTTTGAAAAGGTAAAGAACGAACTCTGTTCGTTAACGATACAAAGGCCTTGCGCAGCAATAAGGTCTTCAACGGCGTCAGTCCGTGATCGTTCTGAATGGTTTTTATTATTGTCAAACCAAAGAGGAGAGCGAGCGTTAAAGTCCCCTCCGATAACTACGTTACGACCTTTAAGCGCGTTTAGGGCGCGCGTCAGACTCAGGATATGTGGTTCTACCGGATTCCCCCATTTAAAATAGACTGAGATCAGATAGATCTCAGTGTCAGCAAATTTAATACATACACAGGTTTGGTACTCATTAGACAGCCCTGCCAGAAGGAGGGGGCAGATCAATGATGTATTGACCAGAAAACCCGCCCCCGGCGATGAGCCGACTTCGAGTACCGCTCCCGGAAATTCAATTGGTGTTTTACCTTCCCAGGTGTACTGCTCCTGAATAAGCAAGATGTCAATGTTGAGGTCAGACATGACCCGCTGCGCGTCCAGGGTGGCCATCCGGGATCGCTGCAAGTTAATCTGACCTAGGGAGAGGAGATTAGCAGGAGCCATAATCTGTCATTCTAACTTGTGCATTGATGGCTGCAAGCTGTGCAGGACAGTCTCTATCCCCAGTAGGATGATCAGCAGTCTTCCTAAAACGGGTGCAAGTGGCACAGACAGCGGGAAGTGCCTTCTTGGGGCAATCCTCATGTTTGTGTCCCACAGCGGCGCAGTGGCGACAAGTTTCTTTCTCCTGAGAGCAGGACTTACTAATATGACCATACTGTTGACACTTAAAGCATCTGGTCGCGCCTGTATAATCGCGAGTGCGACAGGCATTCCACCCAAGGAAGCACATTCCGCTGTCTAGTAAGACCTTTCGAGCAGCTGGATGACAGGTCACCACCATATTCATGGTGGGGATGTCCCGTTTTCCGAAGAGCGAAACTCGTCGCATGGTCCGAAAGTGATCCTCCAAAGACAAAGAAGTCTGGCCAGATAAATTACTTGCGTAGATCTCGGAGAAAAGCTCCTGGTCGGCAGATTGTTCACATTTAGGAACATTATAAATAACGATTTTCGGAAGACGGCCAAGAGGGTTGATCATCTTTAGACCACTTGCCACGAGTTTTGCCTCGGCCTTTTAAATATTTTCCAGTCCCTTGATGTCCTTGGCTTGAAACGCCATGCCAGCGCCTTTGATCTTCCTGGAGCGTACGATTTGGAAGTCGTCCTTCCTCGGGTTCAAAATTTTCTCCAGGGTCTTGAGGGTTTCCTCCGATGTTTTACCCTCTGGAGTTTGCGGATAAACCAAGACCGTTAGTGGCTTCTGTGGAATTGGACGCTCAAAGCCATTAACAACTATCTTTTTGGATGCTGGCATTCCAGCCGCAGCATTTGCGTAGGAAAGTGTTTCCCTGTGAATGGGAGTGTGAGAACTGACTGTGCGACTTTTAATAGCTTGATCCAGTTTTGTGGAGAGCGTCGACTGTGCACTAAGCATCTCATCAATGGTAGAAGACCTGGTGGAGAGCGTATTCAACTCAAGCATCAGTCTGGTGATATCCGACATCAAGTCGTCTAATGTGGTGTTGATAAGGCTTTTGTCCGCCTTATTTAACTTATTGGAGCCGTCCATCAAAACTGCTCTTATTTTCTGGCACTTATCCAAGGCTGGGATGGCCTTCCATTCCTGGTTACCCGGGGAGTCGCTATAACGAGTGCGTTTTTTGTTTTCCACATTAGGGGTGGTAGAGGGCACAATGGAAGGCATCTCATGATTATCCGACGAGAATGGATTGGGACGAGTGGGTGGTTGATTGGTTCCCAGTTCACTATCAGTGTCAATAACCGATTTGTCCCTCTGGGATTTTGTTTTGTACCTTTTCCGAACCCTAGAAGGCCCGGGTCTTGGTGATCCAGGATTAAGTAAGACTTTTATTTGTTCCATAATTTTTTCCCTTTCCCCCATAGGTAAAACTGGATTTTCAGAACCGCCATCTGAATCTACAGACGAAACTGTGCCTGACGGCATTTTTCACGAAAAAATGGGGTAAATGTAAATTTACCCCAGATTTTGAAAATTTTCCCCAAAAATTGGGAAAAAATGGGGAATTTTTTTTGTTCAAACTGCCTTTAGATGTGTAGAAATGTTAATTTTATGGGTACAAAATATTTTTTAGGGAATTTTGACTGAGAGTATAAAAATTTAGTATCCCTCCCCGAAAGGAAACAGAAATTTAGATTTAATGTTCAAATGTTCACACTTTACTAGACCTCCACTCCAGAATGATTATCGAAAATTTTAGAAAAAGAAATGTCACTGTCACTTTGAAAAAATTTATGCTTATCAATACAAAAAAGGAAAAATATTGTCTAAATTTCACGATGTTACAAAGCAAAGGATGCGTCCTCCTATAAGTTCTTTCATCACTTTACGTAAATTGTCGTGGAATGTTCCAGAATAAATGGACACGTGGCGCACACAAAAACACTACTAGCAGAAAAAGTATAACACCCACAGAAAAAACACGACGATCACTAGACGCAGAAAAAAATTCTGCGTCGAATAAAGTATGTGTCGTCGAGATTCACTTATAACTGTGCATTTAAATCGTATATCGATGAGGAACACCGCACATAAAAAGAAAATCACTATAGAAGCTCAGAAAAAAGTGTCAAAAGCACCGGGAATTTTAACAAGACGATTCAGATGGAAACTTTTCACCCAGTATCGGTAGTGGATACCGGGGATGTGGTAGAAACCACCACTAGGGCAGATTTTAGTTTTTTGACACTTAAATACTATTATAGAACTAAAGAAACACAATCACAGGAAAAAAAGTATTACAGGCGGATAGCCCGTAAAAAAATACACCTGGTGGCGCTTTAACGTTTGTAGAAATCTTGACCGGAACCGATTTTAGAATAATAGATTGCGGAGCAAAATTGTAGCATGTTCTAACCTCTTAGGCGAGAACTGAACTGTCATGTATAGGTATTGTAAATATTAATTGCTCATTAATGAGACTGTACATACAAACAGACATGCCAATTATTTCAAGTTCAACAGCTCAGTTCGATAAGCCACGCGCAGTCAATTAATTTATTCATTCGGAAATCTAATTATGTGGATGCAAATTCTACTCTTTTACGTACAGCAAAGCAATCACGTTAAACCAACTACTACATTTAGTTGTAAAATGCGTGTTTATGTATTATTCATAATATTGCATTAAAATTGTTAAATATGCACGTAAATGTGCACTATCAACGTGAACATATACACTAGAGAAATTTTGAAGGAAATAACTTGTTTTAAAAAAAATCATTCCTGGGGAGTGGCCGACAAAAATTCACAGCAATATCAAGTACAATCACTGTTCTTTCCAATAAAAAACTCTTGTTTCGGAGAATTTGAACAATTCATCAAAATTCAACGTTCATTTTCAAGTTCTGTGAAAGATTTTTTCAAGCTAACATCTAACACAGAATCTCAATTCTATACCCCCGTTCGCCGTATACAAAATTTGTGTAATGACTATAAAAATGTTGTTGATATATTCAACACATCATTAACCAAATATAAACAAGTCATTACCAAATTTATTTCAGAAAGAAGAATATCATATGTAATATAATTTAACTATAGAAACTACGTAGCTCTGTTTATCTTACCAAAGTTTTGAAAAATTTCCTAGTATTATATTTTTCCATCTTGCACGGCGGAGTGTCTAGTTTCCACTATATTTCGTTATGACATTGTTTTTGTTTAAGAGGTTGTATTTTATTATGTCTTCTATTTTCTTTTTGATTTTGTTTTTTGATTTTACTTTCATTTTGTTTTTTTTATGATTTTGATGTTTTTATTCAGATGTTCTTTGTAAAAAAATAAAAAAATAACATGTGAAAGCCCAGCCGGGCGTGAATTTAAACTAACTAACTAACTAACCATCACGCCGTTTCCTCGCAGGGGTAGGCAGAGAGGACGGACCGCCAAACAACTCGGTCTTGGCACACACTCCTTGCCTCATTCACATTCATACATCGTCTCATACATACTCTTCTTTTGTTCTGACTCTTGACATGGCCCGACTCAAGTATCTGATTCACTTGGTCGTGCCATGTCTTCCTCGGGCGTCCCCGACTTCTGCTACCATTCACATTATAAATAAATAAATAAATAAAGTTCAGTTTTTATTTCAGTTCTGTCAAACAACTAGCCTACAATTATATAATAACAGAACTTGAATAGGACTTTCACAGCACCTGAAAATGAACGTTGAAATTCGATGAATTGTTCAAATTCTCCGAAACAACCCAAGTACTCCGTTCTAAAAATAACCGGATCCTCGGGGAAAGACAAGAATATCGGAAGACGGAAAAAGAGTTAAATATGCACTGACGTATCTAAAAGGTCAAATATGCATTATGCGTAATATGCAAGAGCATATAACCCGGTGTCTACTTATAATTTTATTTTAAACATGTATGAATTAAAACTTTTTACCGTCTCTCCGGGATTTGAACTCCGAGACCTTTGATGCTGGGCGACTGCTCTTTGCAACTGTGCTATCAAGGTGGCATATAAACCCGCTGTAAACAGTTACTACATAAATTTTTTTGGGTGTTGTTTAATCTGCCAGAAGATTCACATTTGTGTACCATTTGGGTTTATCGCGAAGTGTCATGTTTTTTAAATACCGCCCAAACGATATTGGAGAATTAAATTTTAAACTTAAAAAAATATATATAATTCAGGTTTTGTTGTTCTGTTTTTTGAGGCTTCTCGCAGTAAAATAAGATTTTTCGTAGAATTGTATTCGTAGCTCTTCTTCTTGTTACTTATTATTTCCATAACATCATTTGCATAATGTATAGTGATAATCTTCCTAAATCATAAAGTAAGAGTGTCTACCGTCTGTATTTATTTTCCATTGAACAACCCACGTTCTCCCTTCTGAATTGCCAGTAATAAGTAAACTTACAGTCATTGACTGAGTGAACAAGCTCAAGCTCAGAGTATTTCACTATGACCTCAACAACTCTCCCAGCTTTACGAGAATATTTTATTTCACCATATATTGGATAATATGCTAGTACCTACCTCTGTCAAAGGTAGACCTCGTGTATTGTTGATTATTTAGATGATGGAGTAAAAAGTATGTATAATCCAACACAGCTACCATCTTGACAGGATTGACTGGACACGGAACACTCAGATATATTTACAGATAGACGAAATGTAAAGCACCCGAGTTAAAACAGGATAGTATATATATGTAAGTGCTACTGGCATCTGTTTTTTCTCCATCATATAATCCGGGTCTCTTCAAGACCCGCATTAATAACTCCCTTCTCAATGTCCCTATCATAACCTACCTCACAACGCTGCCAGACCAGATGGCGACATAGCTCCACTACTTCTACACTGTACAGTGAGGTGATTTTTTTGATAATGTAATATACGCATAGGAGGCATGAGATAAACAATTTTCCTCAGGGCTTGCATCATCTTTGAGGGTGGAGGGTTTTTTCGGGGCGAAGGAGGAGTGAACATGGGGTTTGAAACTCTCGAAGAGATCCGTATTTTTGGAGGGACAAAACAAGGGTTTTTTCATCTATTTTGGGGTTTCAGATCAGAGATTGCTTCCAAATTCAACAGAGGGGCACACTAGAATTAACGTATCCAATAATAAAGTAACGTTGGTTGTTAAGCAAACATTAAAAATTATTTAATATTCGTAATTAAAAACAGGATAAAATTATATTTGCTCAGTCAACAATTCAACGCAACTGAAAAAACATTTAGACGAGACCCGCAGTAGAGCGGAAAAATTTGCGCCAGCTAATTTTATTAAATTTATTTTTCACAATTAATAAATTCTGAACAGAATATTTGCAACTCATCTGAAAGTTAAATATACTCTCAACATTGACCATTTTAATTTACAGAGGGTGGGGGGAAAATATGAGCAGCTATATTATGGGAGATGTTCAAAGGCGGGTTAAGACAGGGAATTTAGGAAAATATATGTTAATACGCATCTTGAAGAGTACCAGATTATGTTTAGCTTTGTTTAGTTATCACAAATGAATATCTCGAAATACATACATTTTCTTTCTTTTCTCATTCCCACGCCCGTTTCACTCTGTCACGATTTGAATTCTTCAATTGAGGTTGCCGTTCTTCCAACGTTATTTTTCTAAATGCCAACGTAGCACACGTAGTAAAAATGTTTGCTTGCTTTTTATTGAAACGAATAAAACCAAATTTAGCCAGTAAATATAAAAACAACAAATTCTAATAATATTATGAACGTTTAATGTAAATGTTATCTTTACAGAACTGTGAATATTTGATATTCGTAGCGCGAATGATTTATTCATAGTAAAATATATGCGCGGATGTGTAGCAATAAATCATTATGGATTCATAAATAATTGAACTGACTTCTGCCACCGTATGTACCCATGGTACCGATTAGGAATTTTTACGCTGTTATTTTTGATTTTATGTTTTTATTATTTATATGTTCATTGGTAAACAAGTTGTAAATCTAAACAACTGCACGGCTGTGAGTCATAAGTCATATCTAATGTACGCATGTGCTTGTTCTGACTTTGTTGCTTTGTTTGATGTTGAGAGTGCGATTGAAAAAGTGCAATAAAAACGCAATAAAGGCTCTAGATTCCCGTACAGATGAGTTTTTGTAAATACGTTGAGAAGTACAAAATGAAAAAATGAGTTATCTCTATATCTAGCAGTGGAGTGGATTGATCTAAGCCAATGTAAGTGTTTAGTTTCTCAAGTTTGGGTAAAAATTGTGCATTGAATATTTGAAAAAACTTTTTTTTATATAATCATTGCTGTAGCCAACAAAAGTGTGGCGTACAAGTTCTTCACCATTTTAAATATTTTTTTTATTTTAAAAATTTCTAATAATGTGTTTTAATTTCTCTCTCCAGTCACTTATACTTAGACTATGGATCGTAAAAATGCTCATTTACGCATTTTAAATGTTTCATTAAGCTTTCAATACAATTTGAATTTATAAAAATAACAATAAAACACCAAAATAAATTAAAAATAATCATATAAATTTTCTTTATCGTTCGTTCTTTCGTCTATTTACAAGTTCTTTACCATTTCAAATATTTTTATATTAAAATTTTCTAATAATGTGTTTTAATATCTAATTATTTAGACAATATTAGCGAAACCTAAAGGAAAATCTGAAAAAACAGAATAAGATGTGACTGTATCTTTTTCTGATTTTTCTGTTTCAAATTTTCGTTAAGGAATCACTAATATTATCTCCAATAATCAAATATTACAATTTGAGGTTTTAATCAGAAGTTATTAAAAAAACAATGTTTTATTTTCTCTTAAAATTGTCATTTACGATTTTAATCCGACTTTATAAAAGCAACGATAAAACACCAACATAAATTAGTTATATATACGTTATGGAAACACTATTCGCCGAAGCATAGCTTGATAGAAAGGGATTTTCCATATCGTTGTTTTTACACGGTATTTTATTTTTGTTAAAACCACGTCAAAATAATTGTCCTTATTCGATCGATTGATTTGAAACGATAACGATTTTTTTGGATTTGGGTAATTGGTTCGTGATCATCATTTTAACTTATTACACATCCGACCCAATACGATCCACCAATACATCACAAAATATTGATGGTGTCAAGGATTTTTTTTCTCCCCTTTTTGATAATTTGCCCACTTTCCGTTACAATATTATTGCTCTAATGTCAAAACCTGCCCTGCAAATCCGCCTTTAAATAATCCGCTCAAAATGTTGATCTAATTCCTAAAAACAACACCAAATGGCCCAAGAGAGATTACGCAATGCGAGCTTGATTACCAGCCAAGAAAATAAACAGTCCTAGAAAATAATATTGAGCTAGCAGCAAGTCCTTAATGCCCAATAACCTTAAATATGACTTTCATAATAATAATAAAGATTCGCCCAGTTGTTATATTATGAATCAAATGTTGGGTGTTCGATTTTTAAACAACGCGATGTCACGAACCTTTATAAGAATTTCAATGACGAGTATCTCTTAAAGAATTTTAGTTTCCTTGCTGTTTGTTTATTTTTAAAAGAGTTTGTTTGTGTTTGCCCCTAGCCTAGTTTTATTATGTAGAAGATATATTTAAATAATAAATAAACATTTATAAAGACAAACAAGCGATCATGCTTCAGCACCATAGTGAAAATGTAAAATTTTAAAAATCGATAATCTATTTAGAGATGAATTTATTTTTTTTAAATTACTTCCATTAAAAACTATTTAATTAATATGTGATGTAATTAAACATTTTTATTATTTTTTAAAAATATTTGTAAAATCGTTAGGATGCAAATTCTCCAGTTAATTTTTTTTATTGTCATGTTAATTACTGCATTTTATTAGTTATTTCGTTGAAATTAAAATCGATTGTTCATTTTGCGGCCAATGTTATTGATGTGAAAGCTTAAGGTTGGTTTTTTTTTCTTCTATTATTTAACGCAAAATATGAACCCACGCTCCTAAAATATTAAAAGGTTCTTAGTTTGGGTTAAATTAAATAATATACAAAAAACTAGCCTAAAAATCTTTATTTTCATATAATTATGTCAAAACATGAGATGAAGAAAAGACTTCAAATTTTCCTTTTTTTAACGAAATAGTTACTGAAATGCATTATTTTCCATTTCAGAAAACTGAATACATACTTCTCATTATAAACTATTGATTCGTAGTGTTTTTAAAATAAAATTAGCACTTTGAGTATGTCCCTATATTCTGTATATTTACGAAGATTTGTTGAAATATAAGTCGATGAAAATCGTTCAAAATCGCTAAAACCCTGAAGTAAGAATACAATGAACTCTGATAAACATGTTTGGGTTTATACTAATTAAAAACTTTTGAAATACAGAGTTCTTCCTGTAAAATAAAACCATGAGGTACAACAGCGTTCAAACAACAAGAAAACAGATGATGTTTCTAACAGTAATTATATGCTTTGAGAAGGCAGCAAGGACATTAAAGAAAATAAATACGGCGAAGCAGAAAACTGAAACAAAACATTCCACGGAGGCTTGAAAAAATATGGATTATTCAGTTTTTAAGTAAAAAAAAAAGATTTTTCAAATCAGCAGAATTTTGACAAAAGTTTCCTGTGCAGGTAGCTTAAGATGAAAACTTTATGCAAGCACAAAATATTAATGAATAGAATTTCAACGTAGATGACGGGGCAAATATTTATCTAATATTGTGAATAACCATCAAAATCCATTGTAAATTATAGTAAATACCTGTAAGTAATATTAAACCATCAATATTTCATTGGAGAATGCTTATTAACACGTTTAGCCGCAAATCCTGCTATAATCGTGCGATGAGCAGCATGCGAATAATAATTATTATTACCTACGGCCAGTGCCGGATTAATCACTGTGGGGGGCAGTCAAAATTTTGGAGCCTTCACCAAACTATCGCTGATTCTGATCTTATTATTGAGTCGTTGCCTTATTATTGAGAATCGTGACTCTAATTTCTCTAACCAGGCTCCTCCACTTCTTGCGGTCCTGTGCTGCATGGTGAGCCAATGACACCGACGTTCCAGACTCCTGTGAAATTTGGTCACTCAAACGCTTCTGTAATCCTCTTCTGTTTCTTCTACCTTGCACGGTTCCAGTGACCATGAGTTTCTACAGGCTTAAAATAATAATTGTGTGGAGATTTTTTCTTGTAAAGGAAAAAGGTATGAGGGTAGGAATCTGGGTGGTCAGTGTGTTCAGGAGTAAGGGACGTATGAATCCAACCCTCTCTGTACAAGGCGATGGGTTGAAAGAGTCCAGCTCGAAAAGCCAAAGAGTCTTCCCCATGAACCCGGGCACTTCTACTAAGTCACCAAATTTTTTATGGCAGAAGTGTTGGTTATCCAATAAATACTTGCCGGGACTGTGGCGGTACCCAAAAATGTCCCAAATTAAATTAAGTTTTTTTGATAGTTTGACTTTTATCTGTTTCAAGGTTTTTTCCACAAGATGAAGCTGGCCCCTAGGCAATTTTCTACTTTGTTTTATGGTTAATCCGGCACTGGTAGCGGGGCGCGTGTACCACAATTTGTGGGAAAGATGATATGCTTTTAATGGAAAAGGATTTTCACTGCCGTATTTCAGATCCCAAATATTTTGGGATGTCAATCATAGTCGGAAAAACTCTTTATGGTGGAGTTTATGTTGAGTGGTCGCTGTAATTAACTGATATTACGATTTTTGGCAGAGGCCAAATTAATTTTCATATACATGCATTTATACGGCATGGGCGTGTCGTGATTTTTAACGATTTTTATTAATAATCCTAGGCGAAGAGCTTTTGGATGATAGATATATATATTTTTTTTTATAATAAGAAAGTCAAACATTCCCAGGTTACGAATAACCTGACAATATTTGAAAATCTCCTACTACCACCACAGTAAGCTGAAAATGTTGCTTGTGTTGTGATGGAGGACTTAGCCAGCCGAGGAATTGAACACACTACGCCTGGGTGGGACCCAAACGCGATGTCAACTCGGCCACCGACCGGTAAAAGTACTGAAAATATATTTTTCTTCCTGGAAAAATAATCTCTGGATTCTCTTTCTCATTAATCATTCTTAAATGTAAACAAGACAAGCCTTGAATCTGATATCATTTGTAAAACATATTAGAGTTCTATCGAACTAATGGAAAATAGGTAGTTTTTAATATTTCTGTTTATGATACGATGTGGTGGAAATCCATTAAAATTATAAATTGAAACAATTTTATACTTATTTCCACTTCTTTTATTTTTTGACCGTTACCGGTTTCAGCTTATGGCCAGTCTATTATTATGGCCATATTATTATGGCCATTAGACTGCTTCACTAATTCATTTTAATATGGTTTACAGCATTTATAAAAACGCCTGCTGGTAATGACAAACATGAGAAAATCCATATAATTATAATAAAATCATATTATACTACCCATCATAACCCCCCTCTTCCATATGTTGGATATGTAAACCATAGTTTAAGGAATAATTGTACCAGTCTAAAGTTGGCCACAATAGTTAGAAAAGAGTTTAAAATTGCAGTGATTTGTTTTTGGGGTATTGTGCCGTGTTGAGCTACCTCCTTTTTTAGCCAACGTTTCGGACAGCATTGCAGTGTTCATCATCAGGGTAGATGTGTAATTGTAATTACATGATGATGGATACTGCAATGCTGTCCAAAACGTTGGCTAAAGAAGGAGGTAGCGCAACACGGCATAATACCCATAATGCCCGTGAAAATCTCAAATCATACCTAGTTTAAAATTTTTCCATTATATCAGTATTTTGGCACTTAATTAAAATTGAAATAGAGTCGAGATGAATAATTTTGAGTCAAGGAAGATGGTTTGAAAAGTGTCAAACTGTTCAATATTTCTAAAACTACTTTAAAGCTTAAGGAATGATTTGAAAATTGAATTTTTAATCAAATTTCCTATAAACATATTTTTTCTATTTTACTTTATAATGGTAACAGAACATACACACATAAACCGAATTGAACAATATACGGGAATTTTCAGATGATGTTTTGGTGGATTTTTAGGGTTGTTCAGCTGTATTTCTCTTCAAGAATCAACATTTGAGAAGTCCGAAGATATAATATTTTTGTTGCCACTTGAAACAGATGGAGTCTACAAACTCAACTGCTCAGGATGTCACAAGACGTATATGTTGGGTCTAACATAACGGACAGTAAATAAATGATGTCTGAACAAATGTGTCATGTTCAGAGCTTTTTGTTACTGTTCATACCACGTTGGCAAATTACGTTTATGACTTTCTCGGTACCGGGCTTGGAATACCAGTGATTTCCGGGAGACAATCAAAATAGGCAACATCAACCGAGGGTTGACAAATATGCAGAGATGTGCAAAATGGGTACCCAAAACCATTTGAAATGCAAAATGGAAATGGGTCAAAACTTTTCCATTTCAAATGCAAAATTTCAAAATACCTATTTTCAAAATGCATTGAAAATGCAAAATGGTTTTTCAGGTCAAACAATAAAAATAATTACAGAATTTTTAAATAATTTTGTCATTTAATAATGGACATCAATGTAGAACAAACATATTACATGATGTAAATCCAAAAACACCACAACTACAGATCATGAAACCACAAAAATTTTGCGCGGGACTAATGTTGCCAACGTAAAAACATAGAAACTGCTATCTAACATTCAATATTACAGCGTCATGGCCCCATGTTCAGTATTTGAATCAGTATTTTTGTAATGGTATCACTCAATTGCCAGGGCTCCTACCAGGGAGCAACTTGACAAATGTAAATTATATCTCATAGCGAGGTTGAGGACCGACTGATATTTGGGGCTTATGAAAAAAAGATGAGTGGAGATAGTAGGAAGAATGTTGCAAAAAAGCATTTAAAATGGAAAATGCATTGAGAAAAGCATTGAAAATGCAAAATGCAAAATGGTTTTTTGAAAAGCATTTAAAATGCAAAATGGAAAATACCCATTTTGCATTTTGCATTTCCATTTCAAATGGATTTATTTGATATAAAGCACATCTCTGCATATATGTATACCACTCCTTATAATATACGCTACACGGTTATTCGAATAACTAACTCATGAAGCAAAAGGAAGGAAAACTAGTGTTAACAACTTAAAAGTTAACGAAATTATATTCAAATCCATTTGATAGATTCTTATCACCGCTTTTGAAAACTGTGACATCTTGATCTAGATTTTTTCATGGTACAATATGTTCTCAAAATCCAAAAATACGACAGACATTTCTTTGTAATATGACGGCCTCTGTGGTCGAGGAGTAAGGCTCTAGACTAGAAATCCAAATATCGCGGCTTCGAATTCCGGCGTGCGCAAGTAAAGTTTATTTGACTATTTTTTGTTATTTATTCGTTAAAAATAATATACTTGCGGCACGTTCCAGACTGGAAAACACTTTCAGTATCGCTCTGGTGTAAGACTTGCTTGAAATGGATTTAGCCGTGTTTGGTGACTAGTTTTGAATAGCCAAATACCTCCCCACCTTCCTCTTATCTATCTCCTTCCCCGCCCTACCTGCTTCACAACATATCCCAATTGGGGGTCTCATAGTCTCACTGGCTCCAGACGGTGGGGAGCAGTTTCACACAAAATACATCTTATGCGTTTACATGTATATATATATGGCTGCCTACATCAATCAAGTATGAGGAGTCGTTGAGTACCCGAGTAGCAAAAAGCAGACGGAAGTAGAAAATATATTTTTTTAGCAACTTTTAAAGTCAATGCCACGATACTTTCAATACAAGTTTTAAATTACTTTTAATTAAACTTTGGAAGCTTCTGAAAGAAGCGTTTAAGGGTGATATACGACCGGGCTCCATATTTTATAAAAGTATTTTTTATCTTTTTTTCTGAAATTCGGTTTTCTTAAAGATTCCCTAAAAAATGTCTCTCGGTGATTATAACTCTGATTCAAAGAGCTCGGATTTGTTTTTAATAAAATATTCATTTTCAAAATTGCAACTGATTGTGTCATGAATTCAGACAAGCGATAAAGTACATATACATATTTTAATTATCTAAGTGTTTTAAAATGTGTATTTCTTATGTTTAAATTTAGTCTAGTAAAGACAGATTTCGTAATTTTGCGTTTTTTCCATTTTCAAGAAAGCGTTATTTATGAACTCACCGTCTTCCAGTGATTTTTCACGGCTTTGTATTAAAATAATATGTATATCAACGGCGAGAGAAATTGGGTGTTCTGGGCTTATAAAAGGATACACCAAAAATACCCTGATTCTCTCTACTAAGGTTAAATTTCCTTGACTTCTTGTGAAAGTGATAAAACTTTTTTCAAATATTGAAATTCTTTCGGATTGGTTGTCGCAAGTTTTTTTCAAGTCTGTTCAGATCACTTCTAGGCTTTAGCTGTTCAGTGATAAATATTATTTCTCGTAATTGTTAACACGTTTGATATTTTCCTCACTGACTGATTTGAATTCCATGGTTTTTGACCACATTAATTCAACTCGTGTAATTTATCAAAGTTTCAATAGATTTTGGAGGTGTGCTAATTTAGATGAACATAATTTATTTCAAACATGTTGATATCGTGTTGTCAATATTACGCAGTGGATAGTGTCATGTTGTATTATTATATTCTGATTTAATACATGTTTGCTTCATCCCACGTGATTAAATTGCGTTTTGATTAATCAATTTAAAGGGTAACGTTGACACGTGTCATAATCTCATTACAATGATAATACAATATATATAGACGCACTATAGAAATCTAAAAATGGCAAGCCAAAAGCAAGACAATTGTATTGCTTTCGATTACGTAGTTTTAGTACTTAACTACCAGGTGTCGTGCGCTACCTCTAAGAAAATTGTATTAAAAAATGCCAAAGAATCTTATTAGTTAAAACAAACTAATAAGAAGTTGTTCGTAAAATACATACTAATTATTTTATTATTATTATAAAAAAATCAATTATTTCGATTGTTTTCCGAAGATTTTCAGCGCCATTAGAGAAAGTGAGAGAGCGAACGTTAATATTAAAAGGACAACCTAATAGCAGGAGGTTATCTCATTCATAAGCATAAGAGTGTTTTAAATGACTACATTTAACATATAAGTTTGTGAGACAATAACGAGTCTAGATGTATTTTATTGTCATTAGTATCAACACAATCGTTTTATGTAGATTCCCAAATGAAAAATAAATAATGCTTTATTTGTATAATAGGCCAGTGCAATTAGCGATTCGCGATCGAAGTAATTCCGGTAGTCCCAATTTTTTTATATGTTATATAAACTGATCCCCTGATGTAAAATCTGAGTTTCCGACCTTGGCGCACCTGTGCTCGCGCCGCCATTTTGAAAAAAACTGAAATCGGGCCAAAATCTAGTTTTTTCCCAAATATCTCATTTCAAATGCAAATTTCGGCTAAAGTATATTAACAAGTATAATAGAACATAAAATAACCTACAACTTTTGTTACAAAAAAATTTCTTCTATCTCTAATAGGTACCGAGGTAGAAAGTCGTAAAGGTACGTATATTTTTGAAAAACAAGGTTTTTGTGCGACCAGGTTTGGTTTTTTATAAATACCTCGTTTCCAGTACAATTTTGTGAAAAATTTATTGATAATAATTTTGTAGAAAATAAAATTTCGTTAAAGAAATAGGTATATAATTTATATTTTTTATCTCTATTACGTATCCAAACTCTAATCCACCAAAACCAGGCCAAAAATTGAAACAGAGGTTAGGTGTTTTAAACTTGGCATTCCTTGATTTTATTTTTCTTTGACAACTATTGTTCTAAGAACATATACGTTGACAACAATCGTCATGCCTGTGTCGGAGCTAGCTATAAATATAGTAGATAGACTATTTCAGCATATCGGTCGCCATACATTCCCAATGGGAAGACCACTAAAATAGGCCAAGCCACTACATTTGTGCTCGCAGCTTGGTCTGACATGCCTATCAACGTAATCACAACATACATTTAAGATTATTAATACAATTAAGATGATAAGGTACATAAAAAAGATAAAAAAATGGTATTTTCGTAAAATTAACATTTATTGACATTATTTTCTTCATTAGTTAAGTTGTCAGCATAACAAAAAATAAAATTAATGGTAGATCAGTTTAGACAGAAGTACGAGCCCTTGACTATAGTTTCTTACTTCTGGCCCTGAATAGCTTCTTCATCTGTCTTATCACCCAAATTTGTGGCGACTGGGTCATCATATTCCTCGTCATCGTCATCAACGAAGGCTTCTACAGCATTCTCGCGGGAGTTGCCATTGCAATTAATGCAGAGTAGGGAACATTTAAAACCCGACTTTCTGCAGGTGCACTTTCCATCGCAACCTTTTTTGCATTGACATGATATGAAGTTCAGAAAGGCCTGAGGTGCAGCTTCCTTCAACATTGTTACTGGAGAAAGTAACCCAACAGCATCCTTTTTCCACCCCCATTCAGTCGGATATTTATCGTTACCAAGCCAAGTCTGCACTTGCAAGTATGTTCTTGAAGCGTGTTGCTGGACTGAATCTTTGGTGGGTGGTAGCCTGGATAAATTGAATTTGTTATTTTTTACTCCTTTGACAAAAATGATGTATATTAAATTTTCCAAATTTGATTTCTCGTTGCCGCCATACAAAAGTGCAAATAGTTGTTCGGCAGCCAAAGTGATTGTTTTTGTCTTTGCTTTTGGGTCTTGAAATACACGAACAAGTTCATTCACTGAGTGGTTCTTGAGAAGAATATTACAAAATTTGTGTTTGTCTTGACCGAACGGAGCTCCAGTTGTATCGCAACCACTTATGGCATGAAGGAATAAAATGTTTTCAACTATTTCAATGTGTTTAAAACATTTGTTTGAGTACAACGCGTTAGGTGATTTACCTTTTCCAACTCTTTGTTAATATACGTTGGGAGGTGAGAGAGCTGTGAGGAGTACCAGCAGATCAATATCCTGACCAACGATTATGATTACATCATGTTGAGATGACAACGAATTTGCTGTGTTCACTATGAGAACGTCAGCATCCTCTTCAGCTTCTACTGTCGTTATGTGGGATCGTGCAAATGAGGTACTGAGTAGGGAAATAAAACGAGACTTGTTCTTCTCATTTCCCAGAAACTTTTCCTGTGGCACTTGTGGGTGCATGCTTTCAAAAAACATATATCCATCGAATACCACTACTGCATTGGATCCATAATGATTTTGTACATACCTGACATATTGCTGGAAAATTACTGAAAAAGGTTGAGCACGACCCCATACAACTTTGTGCAGTAAATATCCTCCATCAATTACGTTTATTTTACTGCTTCCCAGTTCTGCATTATTTGGTAGAGGGTTGAATGATGAATAAAATTTAGACTAGGCTATACTATACTATAATATATAATGTATAATATATAATAATACTATAATATAGGCTCAAGACGTGACACGCGGCAACTGAAGGGAACCGGAGGGGAGGAGTAGAAGGGGTAGCCCTCCCCATACCGAAGTGCCCTCTAGTAAATTTATAGATGTATGTATTTAAAAATGCAAACAAAAATCTAATAACGTGATAATAAACCGTGATAGATTTTCTGTGCGTACCTACCTAGATTTTTTTATTCTTTATATCGGTAAAAAAAACTATATAAACATAAAAACTGCACAGCTTTTTTTAAATTTTATGTTCTACATAATTGCAATCAATAAAATTTTCATGAATTTCCACTGGAAACGAGGTATTTATAAAAAATCAAACCTACGCGTAAAAAACTTGTTTTTTCAAAAATATACGCACCTTTACGACTTTCTACCTCGGTACCTATTAGAGATAGAAGAAATTTGTTTTTGCAAAAGTTGTAGGTTATTTTATGTTCTATTATACTTGTTAAAATACTTTAGAAGAAATTTGCATTGGAAATGAGATATTTGGGAAAAACTAGATTTTGGCCCGATTTCGGCCAGTTTTTTCAAAATGGCGGCGCGAGCACAGGTGCGCCAAGGTCGGAAACTCAGATTTTACATCAGGGGATCAGTTTATATAACATATAAAAAAATTGCGACTACCGGAATTACTTCGATCGCGACCCCCTTTTTAGCGCTAATTGCACTGGCCTATAAATATTGTGAAGGTTTTTAATATTAGTTATCATCATCAATTCGTGTAAATTATGTATGGATTACAAACATTGTTTTCCGATATGACAGCTTACCTCAGCATTTAATCTGTGAGTGAGTTTATCCATGTTTATGTTAAAAAATAATGGAGATTTCCTCCATACATCCTCCCTGTCTAACACCACTTTTTAAAATGGTTCAGACAGTCCGTCTTTCCATTGTACATTTGCTACATATTGTTGCCGGTGCCAAATTCAAGTCTAGAATTTGTAAGACCTTTGACTGAATCCCACTTTTTAAAGTTCAGAGTATAATAAAGGATTAGAAATTCTGTCAAAGCCTTGCCGATGTCCAAAAAAAGGAGTATGTTGTGGATTCCAACGTTCTTTTCACACATAATGTCACTGTGTTAGTTGAGCACTGCTTTTTAAATCCCATTTGATTATAAGTAGTTGTTAGGTGGGGCACAACCCGATCTAGTATCAGGCGTTCAAATATAGATGCAAAAGTTTTGGCAATAGATATTGGAAGGTAATTTTCTTGCAAGGTAATGTCTGCCAATTTAGAATCTACAATTGGTATAATTATGGTTTTTGTCATGTCTTTAGGTGAATATCCATTTTTTTATCATTCCTGTAAAGAACGTCACCTACTGTCGCATATAGCTCCCCTGGCGTGTTTGACGTGCTCAATGCTCAATCCATTATGTCTTGCTATTGTTCCAGCTTTAACGTGGCCTCCTGCGCGTAGAACCACGTTTTCGGTAATCCAGAGGTCGATATCTTCGTATGTGGTTGATGGTATTTCGTTTGAAGAAGTGAACGGTGCTGGAATAGAGGAGTGCATCTTGAAGATATTAGCAATGGGCTACAGGGTTCTTCTCTCCATTTATGTTACTCGATATTTTACATCGCACATTAATCTGATTGTTCATCTTGTTCTTCAAAAGTCCCGATTTTCAAAACTCACTGTCGATTTTGTCCATTTAAAATTGTTGCATTATTCAGTGTTATTTTTAAGGCAGCATGTTCAACTTTCTAATTTTTGATCCAAATCATCATTGCATATTTTTCTTTTTGCTACTAAGTCATTCCAACATCAAATTTGATTATAATGTTGGATTAGGTTAGGTTATTTGCACACTATTTTGGAGTCCATCAATTGTTAGATCGTTTATGTTTGCATCTGCAAGGTTATTACCGTCCTGATGGTAATTTGTGGTTCGATTTCATGTAACAAGACTTGCCACCACTTATTATATGTTTCATTTTCATGTACATTTTAAGGATTTCTCTTTGATGGGTCATTTGTCATTGATGTATAAACTTCAGTTTTTGGCATTCCTTCTATATACGAGTATGTATATTTTCATATCTAGAATTTGTTTGAATGTTTTTTTTGTGACTAGGTAATGGTCTAACCATCTGGTTGTATGTATATACATCACTACGCACGTGTAGAAATCGTGCGGTAGAATTTCAGTGTCAGCACAAAAATATTCTTTATCTTGACAAAAATATTTTAGCTCTTAGCCGAAGAGCGAGTGTATTAAAGTCGCTAATGATAATTATGTTGATATAATCGTTTTTTAATAACTAATTGTAAAGTAACAAGATAGTTGTAATTCTCTTCGAAATTATCTGTTGCTCAAGTCGAAATATAAATTGAAAAGATGCTTAGTATTTCCGTATTTAAACTCACCTCAAATCCCATCCTACGACAATTATCAATCGGGATTGGGTAACCTTTAAATTGTGTCCGTAGATTATTCTCACTCCTCCGTGCGGTCTGCCAATTAATGATCCATCAGCGATATTGACGGCAGAGGTGCCCAAGCTGTTAAACTCCGGGTGAATATGTGATAGAAAGTCGACATCTGTTGGGAGTAACCACGTTTCTTGGATCACTATGACGTCATATAATTCACAAAGATCATATATGATTTTTTATATCACAGAAATATTTTTATTTTTATTACTCGACATTTTGATCTTTAGTTGATGCTCACGTTTCTATAAATCTTCGGAATACAATGCCTTCTGGTCACAGTTCTTCCACCAGGTATTTCGTTACTAATATATGCTACGCGCGCCCCTGGTGTATTGGATAAACCTGCGGTTGAGTTCGCCCTTTCAAATCTCTAAAATAAAGTGGGAATATAAGTGATGAAGTCGTGCAAAAACAATATTTGGCGCGCGGTCCGGCGTAATGGATGGATCTACGGTCGACTTTGCCCTAGCACGCCTAGAAAAACGATCTTTCCGTGGGGTTTATTTAAATTATTTCTGATGAACGTATTACTAAAATCTCAAATGTTTCTAAAGGTATCCCTCGGGAAATTACTAATTCATTGCAGGGAAAAATAAAATCTGGTGCTTACCGCGAATTTTATAGTTGAAAAACGTTTTACAAAATTTTCAACCCGTTTTACATAAAATATTTTATTAATCTTAAATATAAATAACTTAAATCGGAAGATGAAATAAAAATTGAAATTTTAAAGTAAAAAGGAAAATTTTAAAGTTTTTTTGTAATACGTTTATCAGAAATACTTAAAATATGAGCGTCGAGCAAATCCAGCTATTAGAGTCTTATGTCGCCTTAACAGAAAGTTTAAAGGTGAAACGACGCTGGACGAAAGGCTTAATCCTTTCGTTCCCAATACCTTCTAGCCCTTTTACTTACTTTTTTATATTTGAGCGTTCTTGTTTGATTTGGGTGAATGTTTCTTTGATCTGTCTGAGCTCCTGCTCAAAAGCGTTAGTGTCGATTATTTTTACCTTTACGGCCATTTCGGCTTTCAGCAATATCAAGTCTTTGATAAATTTTGTGACGTCGATGTGGTCAAAAGTAACTGGTAACGATCCCTTTTTGAGAACACGGGCTACAGAAGTTGGTAATTTATGGTCATTATGATACGTTATTTGGAAACTAGAAGAGCATATTTGTATAGTAATCATTTTGTCTAAAAAATTCACTTTATTTTGTACGAGTGTTAGTAACTTGTTCATTACTACGCGACAGGCGCATTTCGTTGACATTTTTTGAAGTTGACGTTGACATAAACGCTAAGGTAACAAATATGGATTTATGTGTTTTTTAGTTAATGTTACATGTTTTTAAACCAAGCGCAAAATCTAAACATATTTTTTTTGAATAAACGTAAGGAAATTGTAAAAATATTATTTTGGTACCCGATAGCAAATTCAATATAAGATGCAAATAACATATAATAGTAGGTATGATTTGTGATATGATTACACATCTGCCCTGATGATAGACAATGCTATGCTGTCCGAAACGTTGGCTAAAAAAGGAGGTAGCGCAACACGGCATAATACCCCAAAAACAAATCACTGTAATATATACGATTAGTTTTCACGAGACAAATCATAACTTTGAAATAGATATCTGTTTTTATGTTTCCCTAAAAATTTTTACGAAATTTATTTATTTTATATAATTTCCCTGCTAGACGATATAATAACAATAAGTATATTTTAATTGTAAATATAATCAGTAAGAAAACAGATAAAATTAAAAATATTTCTGAAACTTTAGGGTAGGGTAAGGCCGGGCAGTAACCACTCGTCACATTTTGCAAATGAAAATAATTTACAACATGTTAACCAACTCAATAAAAAGCTGTGAATTGATTCTCAGAAGGAAATGTATGTTAAAAAAATGGTTATGTGAAATAATTTTATTGTTCTAATGTAATTTTATGTATATTTTATGTACTTGTTAAAATTGCAAAAGTATTTAAAAAAAATAATTGTTAAAAGAACCCGTTGACAAAATAATGTCAATCAGTTTAACGGGACTTAATAGTAAAACTGTATTTTTGAAAGTTAATAAATAAAAATAAAAAATTGACAGCAACAATTAACAAATTATAAAAAAAGGCTCACAAGACAAACAGCGTACAACAATGAATATGAAGTTAATGTGTAACGTTTGCGTTTATGTTTACGTCGCGTCGTTGTGATTGTCCTAGTCTCCGGAAATTGCAAACAGGTTTACATTTGTCACATCAGCTGTCCTACGCGTTCGTGTTTGTGTTTACATAGTATATTATGTTCCGTATTCAGAAATTGCGATCAGTTTGTACGTGAACTGGTTCTAAAGCAAACATACGTGATGGCACCAGAGTTCCCACTGCGCCATAGCCTCGGTACTATGGTATACCCTTCGGTACTATGGTATACCCAAAGGGAGTATATTGTGAGAATGGAAGTAAGAATCTAATTGGGAGGCTAAAGAGATTGACTCTACAAATCTGATAATACCATTTGATTTACCCCACTGTTCTCTTCCCCATCTCCTCATTCTTATGCGGTATTAATAAAAAAATGAGAAAAAACCTGGCGTTGGATCACCAGATTTTGTGTATGAAGAATTTCATGAAATCCGTGTGGCGAACGGCCAAACTGAAAATTCCTGAAAATCTTTATACAAAAAACAGATTTTCGAAAAAAAAAAAAAAAAGTTTTCACCTACAAAAACATCAATAATGGCGCTATTGTAATAATAGCACTCTAGAGCACCCAAAAGTTACGAGCCGCCACTGGTCAGAAGGGATGTACATATTCTTCTGACTGATTCGTAGATGGTTCATTTTTATGTTCCCGATGGTTATCTCCGTCACCGATAGCATAGACTGTTCTCGCAGCCTGCAGGACTAACTTGCCAATGATCACATTGAACATGCCTGTGGGGAAAGCAATCTTGCCGTTGAACGCTCTATTCAGCTATTAAACAATCAATTCAACAATAACTAATAACAAATTGGATGATCCGATGCTCTGTAGGGAATCCGCTTACACAGCGCGGGTGCAAACTGTGCACCCTAAAGTTTAAGTTTAGACTTACGGAATTCAATACTTCGTTTGTGTGAAAGCACTATGAAACAATCATTTCGGATATCGACATATTTATCATCAATGAAGTTGTCTTTAAACTGAAAACTCTGTTACTACTAGTGTATATGATACATCCGCTGTTTATTTTGATGTATTTCTTCTTTACAAATGAATTTAAAAAACGTAATAAAAATGACAAGTATATGACGTTTTGAAAGAAAATAAATGATTTGAATTGAATAATAATCATAAATAATGAAATAGTTCGGATTTTCTCATTGGAATGCTAGGAATATATCATCTAGAGGTTAGTAAAAAAATTGCAATGGTGTTCGTAGCATATAATCTTCGCAATGGGCACATTTGTAATCCTGATGTTCTGGAACGTATCGTTATGTCCCCAATAACTTCACTAGAGCTAGGCAGTACAGGCTTTATATTTTTCCAAGAAGCAGGATCAACTTTCCACTGATAACGCATTTGGGGAGAATGAAAACACTCTTTTCAGTTAAACTATAGTTGCTTCAAAATACCAATAAATATTTTTTAACACGGTACTGCACAAAGATATTAGAAGAACGAGATGTGCTATGAGCAGTTCATACTGTGTGGAATTGTTTTGCCCAGTGTCGCCGGTTTTGTTCACCAATACTACTGCACACCTTCGCTTACGCTAAGGACGTATCGTTTCAGTTGGCACTAATACATAGAACAGATTTCTGTGCGTACACGTCCCGATAGTATTCAAAGTACCCTAATTAGGTAGTACTCCGCCTACGGTCCAGCGGACAACATAGCATATCTCGTTCTTCTAATATCTTTGGTACTGCATCTCAACTGATACAATACGAGTAAACGTTATTTTTACTAACTGTAAATTTTGTGAAATGGAATTGGATTTACTGTTTTCACATTCTATATAAGTAAAAATGTAAATGTTCGTTTTGTCAAAATTTTAAATCTCCGAAAGTTCTTCACCAATTGCTTGGAAATTTTGTGAAATTTCACAGCAATGCGTGGCAAAGGGTACAGATAGTAAACAATGCGTGGCAAAGGGTACAGATAGTAAACAATGCGTGGCAAAGAGTACAGATAATAAACAATGCGTGGCAAAGGGTACAGATAGTAAACAAATAAATAATTTAACACGGCTTAAACCATTTCAAGCAATGTTTCTAATCAGAGTGGCGGTCTTCAAAATCGGCAGGACCTTAAATTGAATGTGTGGCTCTTTCTTAAAATAATCCTACACCTACATTGACAGATCCTATATACTACAGATCCTTAATATATTATGCAAAATAGACTTCAGAACTTGCTCAAATTATGGTCACCTTACCCCCCAACCCTATTAAAAGCCATGTTCTCAAAAGCTTGCTCAGTTGTACTTCAGGACCTTAAAAAAAAAATAATAATAAAACAGTAAACCTACAAGCGGACACCAAACTCGATAAAATTACACAAACACCGTGTGACAAGAGAATTTTTCCATTATTTAAACACATCATTGTGTGCATGTGTGCAAGTAATTCACGGTTATGCCGATTACCTAGTCTGTTTTAATTTCAAAACCTCGTGAAATCTAGAATTGCTGCCATCAATATCACATCACTACAGAATATTTAATCCTGATTATTGCTGCATAAGGACTACTGGCATAATATTGATTTACAATGAGTATGAATTACTTTTGATGATTGTCGATACATGGACATTACGATATCTATCTAACATTTTATCAATTTTAAAATTGTAATAATATTCTAATTTAAAATAAAATAGTTACTTAGTAAACACGAAATCCTAAATGCAACCGAATCTTTTTCTGTTTAAAAATATTGTCATTAATAATTTAATAGTGTTAATATTCGATACAAAGAGGTAAAAGTAGTTATTTTTGAAGCTGAGATTGAGTACAAACTAAGCATTATATATTATAAAAGGGAAATAATATGTAAGTAATAATAAAGTAACTATATATTCTAAGTGTGTTTACTGTAATAGCTTCTAGCCACCATTATAACGCTTTTAAGCATTTAAAAGATACAGAAATCAAAATGAGATAATGTTTCATAGCTCTCGTGCAACGTTTAAAAGTTTAAACATAAATTTTAAATTTAATAGAAAGTTCAAGATATCCCAGGAAATATGACGACGGGCTAGAATTCGCGTATTTTAAAGTTGTTGTCAGATTCTGGAGCAAGCACACCAAGAAGAAGAATAGTTTCATTTTGGCTGTAGTATATTAGCCAAGAGACAAGAGATGAAAGTAACTCACATTAAAGTTTGTTTTCTCAGCTTCCTGACTGCTAAATTTAATCTAAAATAGTAAAAAACACAGCGAAATTTTAATTAAGATGTATTATCAAATTTAACATAACTTGAAAATTTGAAAATAGGTAAAGGTTATTGCCGTAACTAGAATTTGATTTCCGTGGCTTTCCACCAACCCATATGGTTTTCTACACCACAGAGCTACCTAAGCTATATTTAGCTTAACCCCTATGACACTGGCAATAAATATCTTGAAACCAAATTTAATATTGAAAATATGATACAAACTAATAGAAACGCTTCTACAAAATTAGCTTTTTCATGTTGGAATACTCTTGGACAATAATTAAATGCGTTAAAAACTTCTAAAACCTAGCTCTATACACTGCACACTGCAGTGTACCTCAGTGCAAGGTAGTCTTCATTTCACTGGACTGCAAATGTAACCAGCCACGCGGTAGGGATTAAACTTAGGCTTTAGTTTAGCAAAAGTCAAAGACTTGTTGCTAGCAACGACCTCTTTAGTTTATTACAAACATGATTCATGAATTCAAAGAAACTGGGCGTCTTTTTTAAGGCTTGCAGATTCTTCACTAATGACCAGCTGTTAACCTTGTACAAATCTGTTTTTCCTCCTTCATATAATTCGGGACTCTTCGAAAGGGATTTATTAAGACCCGTCTTAATAAATCCCTTTCTACGATCCCTACCTTAACGCACATCGCAACCCTGCCCAACCCGGCAACGATATAGTTCCCCTTGTCTTTGCAATGTATAGATAGGAGCGCTCTTGCGCGAGGTGTCACATAAAAAATAGATTTCTAACAAACTGATATTGCGCATCCAATTTATCGCCCTACGCTAGAAAATGAATCTTGAATGAACCCCATATTCGATATTCTATTTGAGCGTGAAACAAACGTTGTTTTCGGTATGTTCGAAAGATTGAGATGGGCTGGCCATATGGAAAGAATTCCAAGAGTTGTCAAAAACACAGAGAGAATAAAACATAAGACAACGAACAAAAATTAACTTTTCCCGGAAATCGAATCACGGTCGTAGAAGTATGTGACGGTTTCTGTGGTCGAGGGGTAAGGTTTTCGACTAGTAAGCCAGAGGTCACGGGTTCAAAATTTTATTTGATTAATTTGCGTTATTTCCCAATCTACTTATTAAAAATAATATAAAGCATATTCCAGCATGATCGATAGTGGAAGATGCCCTCAGTATCGCCCTGGTGTAAGACCTCCATTCAGAATTGAAAAGTTGCTGTAAATGGCTCTGGCCGTGTTTTGTGACCAGATCTGAATAGCCAGGTAATTCACCACCTTCCTCTGCACCATCTACTTCCCCTTCCCACTGCCTTTGGTCTCACAGCATACCCCGATTGGGGATGCCATAGTATCACTGGCCCCAGACGGTTGAGAGCAGTTGGAACTCTTGTGCGGCATTTCACAAAAAAAAAAATTGCGTGATTTTATCTAGAAAATAATTTGCCATAATTTCGTGTAAAGGGTTGAAATAATTTCTGAAACAACCGGTTTGTCTGATAGCTTATTCAGAATTTCGGGTCTGTTAACAGACCTTCGCGAGATACAGCCTTGATATATGTAAAGCTGTGATTTATACTACAAGCATCAAGAGATTACAAACATAGTTTCCTAAATTAATCATGGTTGTAATATTCGTGCTGGCTCAGCAGTATTCATGTACGGTAGCAGTAACAAGCGTAGAAACTTATATATAATAGTTATATTACTTACTTTAATATGCGCATTCAGAGCGGTCCCTGTGGCTTTGTTTTCCGTACTGTTGCAGAAGTTGCGATTGTTATGAATCCTTCTATACATTCAGAACTTCTATAGTCTATATGTATGGAAGAGTCTTAGCGTATTTTTAAGATATTCAAAGCAAATAGATCTATTATATGAAAATAAAATACTTTTTATACACCACTTTTAATCAATAATAATGTACATGTTTTAAAGGCAATGGCTTCTGCGTCTGGATTATTATAATGAACGAAATAAAAATTCTTAATGTTAATTATCCTAAGTAAGAAGCCATTGATTTTTTTGTGTTCCCACAATTTTTTTTTTAAAAGACAAACATTGAATAACCTGACAATATTTGAAAATCTCCAACTACCACCACAGTAAGCTAAAAATGTTGCTTGTGTTGTGATGGAGGACTTGGAGGAATTGAACACACTACGCCTGGGTGGGACCCAAACGCGATGTCAACTCGGCCACCGACCGTTCTCCAACTCGTCGTGGAAGGAGATTATAAATAATTGGTTCTTTGTGATAAATCAGGGATTTTTAATACTCCTCGTATTACAATGGTGACTCGATAGTCGACCTAACTAGAAGCTGGCTAATTGAGATCTGAGACACTAAGTTTGTTTGGGAGCATTCTAACTGGCCCTGGCGACTACTGGCTACTGGCTACTAGCTGCCATCTTACGGACTTCCACGCAAGCTCTATGCACTGCCCTCTATGAGTGCATCTGTGAAGCTCTTACTTCCCAACAGTTTTGAAACATGTAGATTATTATTGATTAAAAGTGATGTATGCAAAGTATTTCATTTTCATATAATTAAAATGACGCCACAAAGTCGGGGTTTAGGATAACAGGGGCCTAATGACAAAAACTAGTGTTTTGAGTTAAGATTGGTTTCAGTAATGCAATAATCATATTTATTAGTGACACGAATCTCTATCTAGTACATACAGCCGTTTAATATACAGTTGGTCATATCAGTCGGGCGTACAGGTGGGCATACGGACATTATGAGCATTCCAATCTTTATTTGCATTTATCTCAAAACTATGTTTTTTGAGATAGGCCCATGTGATCCTAAACCGCCGAAGTAATATTGCAATATTGAAATTTTTTAATGTTTATTGTTTTACCGGGTGTCGAGCTGTCTTTCACTCCCTCCTTCTACTCAGTAAACTTAGTTTTGTAACTTTTAGGTAGGTACAGACGATGACTCGATTATTTCGATAAGTTCATTCAATTAGCTAATTCATTTCATATTTCATACAAATTAATCACACTCAATTGGTCACCATGAAACACGCAGCCGCCTAGTATGGTGATTCATTATATCTACTTTATGTAAATTTCATAATAATGTAACATGTATTAAATAAATAAATAAAATAAATAAATAAATAGACAAGTAGTGCTTTTCAAAACGTCAGTTCCTAAAAGAGAACTATGGTTTTACAACTAAAAAATACAAAAGTAACTATAAATAAGACTATTTTAAATTTGTTTAGAGATAGAAAGGTTTAATATGCCAACGGGAAAATCAAAAATTCTCCCCCGAAGTTATTGTAGCTTTAAAATACTTGTTATTAATATGAAATATATTTCCTGCTTTGATGAATGTAAGGTAAAAGTACCACATTTTAGGTAAAGTGTATGAATTTAAAGTAAAAGTATCACTTTTAAAATATATTTTATGAATGTAAAGTAAAGGTACCACATTTGAGGTATATTTTATGAATGTAAATGTAAAGGTAAAAAATATGAGGTATATTTTATGAATGTGAAGTAAAAGTACCACATTTAAGGTATGTTTTATGAATTTAAAGTAAAAGTAACACATTTAAGTTATATTTTATGAATGTAAAATAAAAGCACCACATTAGAGGTATATTTTATGAATTTAAAGTAAAATTACCACATTTGAGGTAAATTTTATGAATGAAAAGTAAAAGTACCACATTTCAGGCATATTTTATGCCCCTAATCGGTAAGACAAAACAATCAAAATTTTCCGAAAATTTTCTTGTCTCGAAGAAAATATTAAATGGTTTCTTTATTCACATATTCATTTACATTATTTATAAAATGTACTAAAAAGCAGTGCTGTAGGTATGCCCGATATAAACAGATTTTCATTTTTTAAATATTGTAAACCAAAGAAAAATTGCAATTTTATAGGTTACATGGTACAAAGTAATATAAAAGTAACACCTTTAGCTACCGAAGCAACGCCCTTTTGCACATGCGGAGATTTAAACACTTACACCAAATAAATCAGCTCAACAGGAACAAGTAAAATATATAAGAGTCAGCTTAAAATGCAATATTGATGAACTAAATATATATTATTAACAACATCGGAGTAAATGTTTCCCAAATTTTGAATTTGTTTTATACAAGACTCGAAATATCCAAAAACAATACATTTAAATTTAAAAAATATTATTCCATTATTTAACATTTTTTTTCCTAGAGTTATTTCCAATATTAGTAGTGCCTTTTTTACTAATTTACTCTTTATATTTTAAGCATTTCAATTTTGTTATTTGTTTCAGAAAAAAGCACAAAAGGCATAACAAAAAATAATAAACGAACATTACCAGTGGAAGAGCAAAACTAAAAAGAAAAATATATCAAATACTAACATAAAATAGTGCCAACGGACGATTTAAAAAAAGTTTTCAGGTGTTTTACAAACTATTTTGAGTGATAATACTCGTACATGTGTTAAAGTGATAAAATGTGTTAAAAATAAGTTAAAAAAAAAATAGTGATTTAAATTCGTGTTACGTCAACTTAATTGAAAACTTTCTTCGAAATGTAAAAACTTTTAAATTGTAAACTTTCATTGAGCAATTTAATAAGGGGCAAAAATATGGCTTTTTCTTTTGAAAATTGTGGAGGTTGTTTTAGGGGTGTTTCCGCAAGGGGCGGGTGGATGGTGATCGGTATCCTGATGATGAACTACCTCGCGGTGTCTGCAACGTCCTGCAGAGACGAGAAGGAAGTGAAGTCCTGCGAGTCTTTGTGCGATGCGAGTGGAAAATGCGAGATCAGAGCAGCTGTTATTCTATCTAAGAATACATCCACGAAGGCTTCACTGTCAACTGTAAGTATTCAATTGTTTTGTTGTTGTTGATATTCTTATCATACTCTTTAAGAATATTATTTTAAAGAGTGTCAACATTTTTTTACGTTAATTAATCTAATGCTGAATTCGATGGACTCAAAATACAACTGGAATATTTCACAAGAACCACGGATTGAGTAGAAACTTGTGGTTTAGCGAAATAGTGAAATTGCTATATAATTAACATTTAAACCAAAAAGATTCTCAGTAATGATAAAAACTTCGAGAACACTTAAAATACTTAAAAACCTGGGCATTTCGTCATTGGTGTTTTAGTAAGTAAGTAAGTACCTTCTAATTTCTCTATTTAATACCGTGTTTAGTTTAACAAATATATCCGAAATTAGCCTGGCGTTTTTTTGATAATTCTTTAAAAAATGGTGTTGTACTTATTTATTAGAAAACTCTTAAAGCATTCAGATAGTTTATTTAAACTTAAATATTTATTACTTTTTTTAATTTTTATTTTTTTTAATGTTTTTAAAATGCTTTTAGGCGATTAATTATGCAAAATATAGAAATTATTTGAAGGGCAAATGATTTTGATTGCAAAGCAGAAAATATAGAAAGTATTTGAACGGAAAATGATTTAGATTGTACAGCAGAAAAACCGTTAGAGGTAAACACTTGAATTGTGTTCTGTCGTAAAGGAGAATTTTCACTTTGAAATTTCAATGTCTATTTTCAGTTTGCAACATTAATAGAGGGGCTTTGAAATATCCACGTATCTGTCTAAAAAGAAAAATATGAAATTAACCGATAGAAGATTATAGAAAATCTGGCAGTAAGTAAGCTGGGTACTACTAGGATTTATTAAAAGGGAAATTGAATAGTTTTGGAATGTAAAGATTAGGTTTATTTGCTGAGAGATATTAATATTTAAGGTGTTATTATTTTGCCAGTCTAAAGTTCTAGGAAGGACAACAATGTTAAAAAAGGTACTGTCGATATACTTTACGTTTGTTTTGTCTCTGCCAAAGATATTAGAAGAACCTGCAAATATTAGTTTTACTAAGAAATAAAATATGTATTTTCTTGGGAACTGTTAATTAAATATGTGATTATTTTCTGCAGTATGAGCTTCAAAACGTAAAAATAATGTTAAGATAAGGAAAATAACACCAGGGATATATTATTATAAACAATAATTAGTTGCCTGAAATATCCGTACAAATTGAAAATATCTCCAGAGTAAAAATAAATGCTGCTGACGGGAATTGAACCAGCACCTTCTGATGTCCGGTCAGGTGCTCTGTACCACTGAGCTCGTCGGCTTATTTCCAACACGCCAAATAATTCAATATGTACTAGTACTTAAATCAACAATTACTGCTTATTATATTTTTTCACCTGTAAACAACTGACTTTATTTTTGTAGGAAAGGCTTTGTTAGTGCTAAGTTTCCCACTAGATGGCGTCGAGACATATTTTATCTACATTTGTTGGTGATATATTTTTACGTGTCCAATATTATTCTTTTTTTTTAATGATAAACTAATGTTTGTAAGATAATGTTTTTTATGCATAGAATAAAGGATTACAAACCTTGTCTCATAAAAATTATTTATCATTAAAAAATTGAAAAAAACACCGATTATGTAACAGTTTTGATTCAAATGATACAATATAAAATTGTCGCTTTTATTTATCTCTTGCATTCAGTGGACAATAAGATATTGGGAAAATTTAGAAAACAAACTTTTTTTTTGACAGTTAAAAAAAACAGTCGAGTTTCTTGGGGTAGAAAATAAAATCATTTCTCCTGCCACATTTCTAAAATCATTTCTTTACTAGAATCAAAGAAATCTGTTTTACCACTTTTTGATAAGTGGAAACTATTTGTTGGGCTAGTTTTTTTCGTATTTCCATTTGCAGTATTGTTCAGATATCTTAGACAGTTAAGATCTATTTTTGTTTTATTGAACAGTTAAATTGTGAAATAAACCCATAAGCCTTTACTGTATAGTATTTGTTTTATCACTGTAAATGGCTTGAATTTTGAAGAATACTTGTACTACTTATGAATAATTTTAATGACTTTTAAGAAGCCTAAGAAGTTATATTTCACAAAAATGGCGTTACATTAAATAATATTATTATGTCAAGCAATGGCCAAAGGAATGGGAATTTTTACCGTAAAATAGACCTTTTTCCTTTGTTCGGCTCGGTGATTAGGACAGCCTAAAGTGTTGAGAGTTTAGTTGGTAGTTTCAGTCAGTTAGTCGTCCCACCCCCAACACGTGGAAAGTGCATTTGGTTGATTAACGAGATGGTCCATTTGAGGATCACAAAATGCTAAAATGTAATTCCTGAGTGGCAGTTACATTATGGTAAAGAGTTAGCAACCCCATATTTCCCCAAGCCCTTGGCATTAAATCTCTGCCACTGAAATATCCTAGATGATAATATATGATGTCGTGAAAACGATATCCGGTCGTACGTTAACGGCATTGAATACAAGCGATCCAAATTCAGTCAATATTTAGAGATGGATTTAGATGACTTTACCTCCCGGATGCACGTTTAAATTTGTTATGCCGATTTTTCCGTGAAGTCTTCACGCGATACTCGTATTTAACGCTATGCGTAGGTGCGTTCTGAACTGTGCACATTCAAAATTATTACCATTATTTTAAATCTAGTAAGGAAATAATGCAATTTCTAAAATGAAAAAAAGGTGGAGACCGTTACAACATAACGAAATATGACTTCACTTATCAAGAGTACCCCTATATATTTTAAACAAAATAAATATTTCAAATATAGAATTAAAATAATTTACTAGTAGTAAAAATATTATTTTAAAGGTAGGTACTTTATCCCTTATCTGAAATCTTGATACATCATAATTAGTTTTTGAAATGGTAATTAAATAATTTTATTTTAAAATATTTTAAGAAAAAAGTTTATTCAAAAATTTACAGAAAATATAATAATTATTTCAAATATTTTTATACTTAAGAACATAATTAAGCTAGGCTTGTGTGTATGGAGGATGTGTAATTTTGTTCGTTATTTTTTTTTATATATATATAGTAGTGTTTTTAAACGTGATGTTTAAAATCTTTATTATTATTTATATTTCGGATACTTTCTAGTAATAAATTAAAAAATACATATATTCCAAGATATATTATAAGTATAAGTTATACTATAGGAAGGTAAATTATCGCTTGTCTGAATTCTTAATACATCATAATCAGTACTTTTACACATTTGTCTTGATGATGGACACTGCAAAGCTGTCCGAAAAGTTGGCGTAATTAATCACCATAATACTTTTAGCGGTAAAAAGTTACTTTACTCAGTAATTTTAAAAAAATCTATTTGAATTTTGTTTTTGTTTTCTTGAATGCATGAATAAATGAATGAATGAATTGATGAAATGGAATCTTGAAATCGGAAATTAATCAACTTCCCGCCATTTGATCTAAAATCGGCAGATAGTCTTGCTGTCATAATGCTCGTTGTCGATGAAAATGCATTCATTCAACTTTTAGTGACACACACACGAGCACACATGCATTTTTTGAAATTGGATAACTTTAAATTAAAAAAAAATTACATCAGTTAATAGCAATAAACGATGTAAATGTCAGATCTATCCAATTGGATTTTGGCTTAGGAGTTAGCGGTATTGTCTCCAGTCCCTTGGGAGGAAGGTTCAGTCTTCAGTCAAACCAAAAAAATGAATATATTAAAATACATCTATATTAATTTTTTATAAAAAAATAGATTGTATTATAGTGGAAAAGTTGTTTTTTACGGGTTATTTTTTTATTGAGAGAGAAATCAGTATGTAATGGTGAATGTCTCCTGTTTTTACCTATTTCGCAAAATAAATAAAATATTTTAATTTGGGACGGAGACTAAGGACTGAAGGCGAATGACAAGCGACCGCAGCCATTGGATGATATCATTTGTCGAGGCCAAATCTCATACTGAATTGAATTTTTGACTTTATCGGATTTTCGGGAAGTCATCTTAATAATTAATATACACACTTATCATACCCACCGAGATTGATGGAGGACGTTGAACGATTATCGTTTATTGCCTTTTAACGACACACTTTATAATGTGAAGGTAATCTACATCATACATAATATACGTCAATCAGCAACTTCAGATTATTCAAATCATCATTGTAGTATGTATATGAAATTTCAGTTTGGAATTATAAGGGCAACAAAGAGCCATAAAGTTCAAGAAACCAAAATACAAACGCGTCAGAACTATGGGTAGATTATACTGAATCCAAAGTCACCATTAAAATTAATATCGCCAATTATTCCACCTACCGAGATACTGCAGCGCCAGTGGCCGTTCGTAGTTCGTCGTGCGTGCGCTAAAAAATGGAGAAGAAACGGCGAAAAAGTTACACTTATCCTCACATCCAAAATATAGAAAAACTTTAATTTAAATGTCACCAATGCATAAATTCCACAAGTCTTAAAATTACTTCAATATAAATATTACGTATGAATATTTTCGTATTTCACTAGAACTGGTTGTCTTTATACTATGTAATTCATAACAGTGTAACGTAGCCGGCCTATCCTATATAATATGTGGATTTCCGCCGAGCTCAGATATACACAACGCAGTACAATATTACGCTAGTGAGGCAGATATATGGCCCGCCTCCGCTGATTTTATGTAGGCGGATGGAAGTGGGGAAGTTACATGGAATCGAAATGACCGGTAGCTGATATGATCGCGCGTGGTTTAGTTTGAGGCGCGCCTCAAAAAACGAACACTCTGAAGTAGAATCGATCATTTACGATTAGCTCTAGGGCTCTAGTGACCGAGTTTGTGTTGTGTCTCCCCAGTTTTCAACCCCGCGAACCGCCATTGCGCAGCGCACCTGAAATGTTCCTGGAGGGTCGAGTCGACTCTTTCATAGCACTTCTCCGCCACCGTGTGGGAATTACACCACGAGAACTACACAGCTAGAAGAAAATACCACAAATTGAATCCTGAGGCCTACTTGGCCTAAACGATTCAAACGGCGAATTAAATACATTCTGGAATAGTAATTTACATTAAAAACCGGTCTATCATAATTTTTCCTAGGGCTCAATTTATTTAAAAAATAAAATAATTATCGTGGTTCAATAAAATCAAATTTTTAAATTACTTCCATCAAAACCCTTTTGAACGGAAACGAAAAGATACGCAAAAAACCTTTGAACTGTGGTATAATTGCTAAAACAACTTGTTAAAAATCCATAGAGTTTTGCTTTAAAAAAAATCTTTGGAAAAGGTGAAAGCGTAATCGAAATAAATACCTTTTAATGGAATTAAAGGGCGTTTAAAAAAAAGCAATATCAGCATTACGTAGCGTAGCAATAAACATTAAATTCAAACATCAGAGAAAGATTTAGAGTTTCAAGGGAAATTTTTTAAGCCGAAAATTAGTACGGTAGATTTTTTTCTTCTAAATATGACTCTAGACAGCGAGGAAATGTGACAAGGGACAACTGGCAACGGTACAACGGGACAAAAGGATAAAGTAACCATAAACGGGACATATGGCCACGTTCTTTAAATGTACACTAAAATATTAAAGACAAATTTTAAACTGAACTTATACGTGGTCCATCGCATAGAGGATTAGTAATTTGACAGTATTTGGTGGTACCGAGGTGTTGTGTAGAAACACCCCGGTACTGAGACAGAGTATATCTCCTAACTTGACGTTTTCCTTGCAGGTGATGCCCGTACTAGATCTCGCAGAAATTGAGATAAGGAGGCTACAGCTGATTCCGGACCATTTTGAGATAAAGTGGATTCCCAAGGACGACCATTGCGATGCTTCCTACGCGCTCATATCCGCTATTGACAGTTATGCTGATGATTGCGTCCATGTCTTTTTGGGTCCAGTCTGCGAATACGCTCTGGGTAAGAAACTTACACAAGAAAGATTTTTTAAAATTATATCTATATTTATTTATTAAAAAACAAACGGCACAACATGTGCCATTAACATAGGTATAAAGTTACAACTACAAAGTATAAAGTGTAAGAAAATATAAAAATACAAAAGGTAAGAGAAAAAAAAAAAAAATTATTTATTAAACTAACATAATTAATTATTTTCCATTGATGCCAATCTGTACAAACACATAAATAACTGTTATTATCAAATTCTACGTGACTTAAGTATCGTAGCTATCTGTTTGTTGTCAGGATAACCACTTATTTTTTATGGATCAAGAAAAGACAAAAAAAAAATTCTAAGAAAATCAATAATCTCAACACAGTGACTATTCAACACACCTTTAAAATATGATATAAAGTCATTAAAAATGATGAATTTTTATTTTTTACCTAACCTAACCTATCCTAACCTAACCTAACCTAAACTAACCTACTTAACACAGTTAAAAAAGTTTTTGTTTCATCACTTTCCATGAATTTATATAACTTTTTAAAGATATGATGAATTATCATTTTGATGATTTATCAGGTCACCAATTAAAATACCTGGATCAAAATAAGACATACACAAGGCTTCACAAACATTATTGTCATATCAAACAAATACACTTTGCATATGCATGAATTAAGAGTTTGCATCGACTTTGTGGGTTTCATTTATGCATTGCATATTAAAATAATATAAAAAAATACAACATATAATATAAATAAAATTGAATCTAATCAGAAAATAAATCATGAAATACATTTCTTATAAATCGCACAATCGATCTTGTAATTAATTATCTTGTAATTATCTTGTTGCAACTCTGTTTTTCAAAATTTGATTCATTGAGTGTACGTAAACAGTTTTGCAGATATTATTGTATAAACTCGTAAACAACTTTACCTTACTGAATGTTCTAAATTATTAGATGGAATTGAATTGAAAATATTTACGTGGCAAGCTCAGTTGTGATTTTTTTTAACGAAAAACATTGTAGACGAATTCGAATCAAAATACTTAGATTGTGTTCAACATAATATAATAACATTCTTTTTGAAGTAGATATCTTTAATTGCAAGTTAAATAAACGTATAATCTCTGTTGAAAATGTATTCTTATCCGAAATAAACCAAAGTACGTATACAATATTGGGTAACTCTTGCAATTTTAAATTAAATGTAGTAGCTGTAATGTGTAATTATTAAATACATAATGTATGAGTAATGAAATCAATAATTAATTTCTCTGGTAAATTTCATATGTACCTACATCTATAAACCTAAAATATTATAAAATGTTGTTTTCGAAATAAAAAAGTTAAGGTGATTTAATCAACTATCATAAAATACAGTTAGTGAATATAGTATGCTTAATTAAGAGGCAAACCTAACAGTGACATACATATAAAAGTACATTTAAATGACACCTGTACCCCAGGAACACAAATATCTTACTCATGCGCATGTCAAGACCTTGAAAAGGTGCAATTAGTCAAATATCTGGGTATTTTAATAGATGACTCTTTGACCTGGAGAGCGCATATTAAAAATACGGCCAAACGAATAAGCAAACTAATTTTCTTCTTGAAAGATATACGCAACATTGTTGATAAGAAAACCATTAAAATTGTAGACTATGCTTTGTGCCATTCAATTATCAGGTATGGCATACGATCCGTTAGCCAAGGCACAAAAAGCTGTTATAAGAGTGATGGATAAAAAACCTTATATGTATCCATCGACACCCTTATTTAAGGAAACAAAATTATTAGATGTAAGACAGATTTATATACATGCACTCATAATGTACTATACAAACAATCCCAAGCTTCATAGTCTTGTTGATCACAGCTACACAACAAGACTAAGATCAGAACAAAGGATGATAGTACCAAAAATGAACACATCGTTTGGACAACGTTTCCATGTATTTCTGGCTCCTAAGGTGTATAATGGGTTCAAGCAGCAATGCAGTAAGATTAAAACAGGCCCTCTTCAAAAGAAAATAACCGTATGGCTCATAGAATGTGGCAGAATTAAATCAGAAAGCTTCCTGAATGAAATTATTGTCTGACTGAAGAAAGACCATTAAGTGATTTCATTCCGACTTTATCCATATTATCGCATATATATTTATTATTTTTGTTTTTGTTTTACCATTTGTATAACGATATATGGACAACATTGTATAATTGTGTTTTTATTTTATTTTATATGTTTTTTATATTTTCTTATGATTTCTTTTTTATATTTTCTTATTTATTTCCACCATAATACGGGCATTTGCCTAGTTTGGGGTATTAATAAAAAAATAAAAAAATAAATTACTTATCTTTTGATACTTTCATCATTGATATCAAAGTATTCATTTGATAATCTATGCAGGTAATATATTACAAATTTTTGTTCTGTATTAGTGGCAGTATTGTTACAATAATATGGAGATATGACTCAAGTTGGTCTACTAGATATATGATAATTTATCAGTGAGACTAGTTCAGGGGAGTATATGAAGTATATGAAGAAAAAATATCCCGGCTACAGTATGTAATAGCGTGATAATAATTAAATCATCTTACATCTACTATCAAAATATGCGGATAGTGATACCTATGCAATGATGCATTGAACACGCGACGCCTGCTTGGAAATCCGACGTTTTGTGCCACTCGATAAACTAACCGACTAGTGGGTCTAGTATAGGTAGTAAAATCAATAACTTTAAATATCGGAAGGATGGGTGTAACCATTGATGATTTTATACCGATTTCTCGAGCACGGTCACGCTGTTGACAGGCAACATATTGATAGTGCAATACATACGAAATCGACATATCCTGGCCACACTGGAGGTATTTTCTATAAATTCACATGTCAGACAGCTACGTAAAGTTGAAAATATTGATACAAAAAAAAATAAAGTGTGTGGCAAGCCTACGCACGACGGAAGTGAAACTTTTAGTATTCTTCTCTCTCTCTTTTCATTTTATTCTTTATTTTTTTCTGTCTATTGACATATTTATAAGTAGCATGTGATAAAAAAATTAAAAGTTATAAAAATATGGGATTCAAACCCGAGTCCTGCATAACGAGTGTCGAACGCTCTGCCTCTAGACTCTAGAGAACCGCGTATACAACGTGTACTCCTCAGTTGACTTGTCCCGCGCAAATTTTCGTTTTCAAACACGGCAAATGAATAATATCACATAACGTCTCGTTAACGCTTTATATAGGGTCAAATCTTAGATATATCGGCAGTGTGAAGTCATATCTGTCGTTTTTCAAAATATTTCCGTATATTTGTCCGTTTTGGAAAAGGTCTATCGTGTTTTAACAGTCTCATACCCGTATGGAGTCTGAATTTGAAAAAATTTCTAAATTTTGAAAAACTCACTTACGGCTGTGTTTTTTACTAAAAAAACTTGTCACGCACGTCTGCGAGGGTAATTAGTTGCGTTATCGGCCTTGATTAGTAATTTTAATGATTCGAAATAAAAATAATTATTCAAAATACCGAGCGACTCTACCGGCTCGATTTGTAAGCTATATTTCGACCAAAATATCATATAGTCAAAATATCTAAAAGTCGCAGCACGAGAGCATTTTATCACTTTTACTCGTATTAAAAAAATCACATAAAGAAAAAAAAAAATTTGTCAAAGCGGGAATCGAACCTCGGTTCTTCACGACGACAGTCGGGCGCTCTGCATCTAGACCGCGAAGCTGAGTTTGGAGAGTGACCTAAACTAGGTATATAATATTAGCTGGGCTCCTATAGCGAAATGATCACGGTTTTTCGTGACGGTCATGAGTCGGTTTTACTCCGGTCCTCGAAAATGCATGACGCGCGTAAAAAAGTTTCACTTCAAAATTTATATACATTAACAGTCAGCATATTTTTCGGACACTAAAAAGAGAATTAATTAGTTCAGTAAGTCTTTAGTCCTATCTAACAACTTTTGTTTCTCCAGGCTGGAACGGAATCGATATATCGCATCAATGAATTAATTTAGTCTATGGAACGTGTACCTGATTTCGTTTAATTCTTAGTGCTTAGTTCAACTCCATTAATTAATAAGCCAGTTATTTTGCATAACGAATGACGTTATCAAAAAAGTTGTCCATATTTGATATGACAGCATATCTGACACCTTCGAGACAGCACTAAAAGTAGCTGCTTTTGTCTACCGACTGTCAGAATTTTATTTTGACCATGCTCGCAAATATCGCTAACTGACAATAGATGGCGAATTTTGTCAGTATCGTAATATTGGGTTAAAAATCATCAATATTGGGTTTTATCAATCTACCGTGCAAGATTACAAGGAAAGGACACGACTGCTCCATAAAATAAATTGCCGCTTGCATGGGCTTTTTTAGGTTCATGAAGGGTTTCTGAGGAATTTTTGGCAAAAGAAATAAAAAAATAAATAATATTAGGTACATAAATAATTCAAAAATATGTTGCTTAAAATGGATTGTGAAATTTTATGATAACTCTGAATGGTGTACTTAGAAGAATTCATAATCTATCTTTCATAAATGGCTAAAAGTAAAGGTAAATATGTATTTTTTCAAAAAATAATTAAATTAGCCCCATCTATAATAGGTTCTTATAAGAACACCCAACAAATATACACATTGTCTAGTAATGTTTAAGCCTTAATTTCCCTATTGCTGTGTTCACGTCTGTTCACGTATACTGTATCTTTTATTTCACGTAAAGCAAATCTGCTTAATAAGGAATTCAGTAATTTCAGTAAAGGACTATTTATTTCCTTTGTAGCAAACCTTTCTAAACCGGCAGGACATACCAGAGTTCCAAAATAGCCTCGCACCCAGGGCATGTTCACGAGGACGGGGACTTACAATTTTGTAGCTGTACATTCTCTTGAGTACAGATACCATGGTTATATTCTCCAGGCATTGTGCGGTATTTTTTCTTTGAAATTATCTCGGAATATACACCGCTTTTATGTTACAATGAGAAGAAACTGTGGCAATTATAGTGCTGTTTGGGTTTGGAATCTGCACTACCCATTTGTCACAAATCCAGGTATTCTGATGGCTAAATTTATAAATGGAGTTATCGAACCCACAAAGGTGTTTTATATAGATTTTCGAGATTTATTTTTCGAGTATTATGCCAGGTTGCAATTCCTTCTTCTTTAGCCATGATTCGGGAAAGTTTGGACAGCGTTAATGGTCCAAAACGCATCGAGCACGCCTAATTACGGAGGTTATTGAAATCCACAAAAACCCCATAAATATTAACTACTTAATAGTTCTTGGTACTCGGCCGATATTAGGCGTCTACACCAAAACAAAACGCATAAAACCACACTTTGATAATCACATCTAATCTTATCATATCTACATACATAAATGCACATTTCACCACAAACTACACATCTGCCCTGACGATGAAAACTGTAACGCAGTCCGAACCGTTGGCTAAATAACGAAGAAGTGAAACACGGCATAATAACCCTAAAATTAGTCACGATAGTAAGTAAGGTAATTCTATGAAGGGGTTCCTAACCCATTTGATGGAAATGGTACACAAATCTATCTTGGCTCCATTTGCCTAAATACATCGTGTTATTTGAATTCCATACTCTCTCTAGTTTTTACTCGGCTCAAGTAATTTTGTCAGCTCTTCATCTATTTACAGCGCCATGTCTTAATTAGGGATCCCCGATATCAATCTTCATACATTTACTAATCATAACATCACCTGACAACTAATTTATCCTTTCAAACGCACTTTTCTCAGTTCATCACGCTCGTAATGGAGTTGTTTGTAGTTTTACTCACTTCCACAAATTTGACTTTTATAATGCCTCATTTAATCTAGTAATGTTCCTATTTTCGTTAATTTCAAGTTAATATTTAATTAATTCTAGCAGACAACAGCACTTTAATTTGAAAATTTGTCGAATTCCGCTGCATACAAAGTGAAAAAACGAAGTGCTTTTTATGTATTTTTGTGCGTGCTTCGAAAAGTAATTAATTTTCCGTTTCGTCAAATTCCGCTGTTAGGAATTAAAAAAAAACCTATTTTGTGCATTTGACTTAAACCCCCGACTTAAATAGTTGTCTCTATTTGATATTTAAGTTGAAAGCAAGTGATAGAGTTAAAGAGACTTTGCATGCAGCTGAAATCGAAGACTTTTTTTTAATATCTGGCAACATTACTAACGTCATTAATTCCAAATTCCATCATAGGTGTGTGCGGATAAATGTCACGCCATTATTTGCCTTTATTTGAAAAGAGTTAAGGAAATAACACAATTTTCAACGTAAATGTTAATTTACTGTTTTTTATGGGTCCTTTGCTAAAAATGAGAGCTAATAGAACCCTTTTACATAATTTAAAGTGGGTGAAAATAATCAGTTTCATCAAATTTAGACTTCTGTTTGTGACATTGAAAAAAATGATTGAAATCGCACCCGACAACCAAAATTCGAGTAATTCTTAATTTAAATTGAAATTTCTTTGCGGAAAATCTGTCTCAAATTAAATTGGGTAGCTACCTACTGAAATAAAAAAAAGGAAACTGTGCTGCTCAACAGTAGGCACAAACAAAATATTAGTATATTTATTTGCCAAAAGAGTTTTAAAGTTCCCATTATGTCCTTGAAAATTTTGCAAGAACTCGCGTGTACCTTTCATTATTCCGAGATGTAAAACTTATCTACCACTCGAAAAGCCTCTCGGAAAAAATAATAATGCTCTCGAATGAGTTTACGCCACGTGTCGACATTCCCCACGTGAATATGATTAAATTCAAAATAATAAGTAACTAGGCGTTGCGAAGACCTGTTTTAACTCCATTTAGCATTTTATTTATATGTAAATTTGTTTTTTTACGTTCCTGTTCCACTTTCAAGGGAGTGGTCATTTTAACCTGATAGGCACGACAAAAAATATTTATAAGCAATAATTAGTCGCCTGAAATATCAATACAAATTGAAAATCTCCCGAGTAAAAATAAATGCCGCCAACAGGAATCCGTGCCTTCTGATGTCCGGTCAGGTGCTCTGAAACTACTGAGTTATGTCGGCTTATTTACAACTCGCCAAATTATTCAATATGTACTAGTACCTCAATTAACAATTACAGCTTATTGAATTTTTCCACCTGTAAACAACCAACTTTATTTTTGTAGGAAAGGCTTCGTTAGTGCTAAATTTCTCACTAGATGGCGTCGAGACATATTATATCTTATTATTGGTGAAATATTTTTGACTTGTCAAATATTATTATTTTTAATTTTTATTATTAGTTTATCATTAAAAAAAAAAAAAAAAAATATATATATATATATATATACATACCTATATATATATTTATCTATATGAAAAAGCCATTCTTGCTTATGTAAGATTAAATACTACTTTTATAAAAAATACATTAGCACATTATCTAGAATCTAGATGGTAAAATTTCTTCGGATAAATTATATAATTATTTCGTATTTGAAATATAAAAAAAGGTTACGTGAAGTATGTGGTTTATAATTAATATAAGGATAGTTATTTAAGTACCTACTTACAAATCTTATGATATCAGAGAAAATTTTAGATTTAGATTTATAACACGAGAAAATTACAAACATACTTTTTTGGACGCGAAGTCTTACATACTGTTCACAGAAAGTAATTAAGTAACGAGTGTCGACTAATAATATAGTGTATAATATTGTTATTGGAATGTAATTCTGTAATTGTACATGTCATATAAAATAAATCAGACAAGTGATGTTGGGAATGGGAAGGTGATAAAAGCAGTATACGTCTGACTTCGTTATGCGTTTCTGGCTTCCAACGATGACCGTTTTCCTGGAAATAGGTCATCTCGATTTCTAGTTTTATTCCGACACGAGTAACCACAACTTCCAGGATTTCTATGGTATTGAGGCCATCCCACACTTGGTGATCGCGAAATCATTCACTAAGGATTAGGTAAGGTTCAATGGTTGTACATGTACACTGTGTTTCAGGGTGGTACGGTAAATCTCGAGGGGGCGATTGATTATAGATGAAAATCCAAGGAAATATGATTATTTATCAATGGTGATGTATTTTCGATTCTCTTATGGCTGATTTTTCAGTAAAATAATCATTATGTTAATGAGGTTTACGGCATTTAGTTTTGATGTAGCCGTCAATACCGGATACAAATAAATTATTTAAAAAATTTGTTTAAGGAATTTTGAACAAAACAGTTGTGTTTTCGTTCGATAAATTAAGTTTTCGTATAACCGATCTAAACATCACCCACTACAAATGGACAGCTATTGAATGGCCAAACGTTTATTTAACCGACCGTATCCTAATTGGTTATGAAAATACCTATGAATTATTTCTTTTGACACCCGATCATATGCATTGCATTTAAAATTCTTACACATTTTTTTTCCAATTAACTACTGAGAATTTTCACAGATATTTTTAAATCACTGTGATAAATAATTTACACTAAAAGTATATACATAATTTACACTATAAATGTTGAAAAGTTTTCGTTGCCACTGGGAAATGTCATAAATTATTTAATGGGGTATCTTTACTTTTGCCGCATAATTAATTAAACAAATGAATACAGATTTCTTATTAAGTCCAATTACAAACAGAATTTTTTTACCAACGTTTTTTGTCACTATGGATTTGTTTGCTAATTTGTGTACACTGACACCCTCTCTGCTCCCGTTAAAGCCAACGAATAAGCAATTCCGGGAACGATTTGTGTGACAAACCAAAAAATTGAGTGGGCATAGCGCTTGGGTCTCACCCGAGCGTCGCGTGTTCGATGCCTCGGCTGGCTAAGTCCTCCATCACAACACAAGCAACATTTTCGGCTTTCTGTGGTGGTAGTAGGAGATTTTCAAACATTGTTGGGTTATTCGTAACCTGGGAATGTTTGTCTTTCTTTAAAAAAAAAAAAAAATATATTGGAAAAAGATTTTTCAACGCACAGTGATTTGTAAATATGGTTACATGATAAATCAACACAGTGACAATTCAACACACGTTTTAAAAAGTAATATAAAATTATTAGAAAAGATGAAAAAAAATTAAACCTAACCTAACCTACTTAACCCAGTTTTTTTTCAAAATTTTTCTTTTATCACTTTCTATGGCTTATATAACTTTTTAAAGATGCGATGAATTATCATTTTGATGAGTTATCCGGTCACCGTAAATATAAACTACGTCATACGATTACTGTGTAGTAATGTCTGGCCATTTAATAAATAAAGATTCGAAATTTTAAAATTGGAAATTCATATGTCATACGGCATATATTCTGGTCTAGTAATGTGTAATTACTATCACCTAAGAAATTCTAAAAATATAGTACTATAGGTTTCATATGTCTTATACTGATTTATAAATGTGGAAAATCTAACTATACAATTGTAAATGATCTCCAAAATTTTATTTATTTATTAATCTTAAGTAAGCTCACATCTTCGTGTGTGCTAATAGTTTTATAAACATATAAACATGTACATTGTTTGGCAAACATAATCTTTCTTTAAATATTTCAATAAAGTCACAAAAAAAGAAACATTAATAATTGAGATAGATATTTTCTTAATTCATTTTTGAACTTATTATTAATATTTTCTATCACAGCAATTTCCTTCGGGATTTTGTTATAGAGTTGAACGGCCTGGTACATCAGAGATTTTTGGGTGCTTGTTTTTTTTCTTGTTGGCATTCTAATTTGCTTAGAATTTCTCGTCCCGTGTCCGTGTATCTCGTTATTGTAATTTATTTTTCTTTCAGTTCCTTGGACATCATCCCTATGTTAATTTTATGTATAAAAATAAGTACATTCAAATACACAGTTTGCTTCACCGTCAAAATATTCAGCTCCTTTAACATGTCTCTTATCCGTGTGTATATGTTGCGCCTAAGTATTATTCGGAAAATGCCCTAGAAAGAATCTCAGACTTGTGATGTCCCGAAAGAAACCATTCATCTGTTCTGAATGCAATTACTAATGTTGAAACAATCCTGTCACTTCGAATGCAATGAACAATGTTCTCAAAATTTGTTTTGATAGCATCGCCATTCCATTGTAAGAATATTATGAACTAAATACACAATTTGGCTGTCCTGAAACGGGAATCCTTCCTAGTTGGACAGACAAAGGTTCATTTTGTTTTGTAATTTATAAATACATAAAAATAAATCAATAAATAAATATAATCTTATTAGATTATTCCAATTATCCTATTATTAGACCTTAAGATTTCATTGTGTACTTAATTTAAGTTTCAATGCCGGTGTTAAGGCATAAAGCTAATTGTTATAATAATTTACTTCCTACCTTCCCGTCCTATAACCTTGTCACCAGGGGACGGGAAGTATCTTCAGTACAATTTCTGCAGCACCTCTGATAACAAGTTGTTAGGTTGCAATTCCATGTAAGTGCAATACGCCACAGAGTTTTTTCGTGCTGGCAGAAAGAGGGAACATTGAGGACACCAAGACCAAGGGTAGGAATTTCATTATTCTAGTGGAATCCTCTCATAGTTTCATTCCGTTCCCCTTTCTTTATTTCATACACAAGAAACTCGCGGTCGCAAATATTTCCGGTATATTTCAAGAGCTATCGAAACATCCGGAAAACCGGGCGTTTATTTTATTTTAATATTTATTTACAAAATATATTTATCCATCTTCTGGACAAAGTTCATTCCGTTTCCTGAAATCCTGTTTTAATTTAATAATTTATATTTAATAATTTATGAAAATTCATAAATTTTATAAGTAGGTACTTCATAATAAATATTTCAAACAAGCAGTAAACTGGGTATTTTATTATTTCGAAAAATTATATAATTTCGTCAGAAATTGTATAACATTAAAATATAAATATAAAAAAATATAAAGTTAAAATATTTATTTAATATGATTTAACCTTAACATATTGTTTCAATCAAATTCCAAAACTTGGTATGTTTTTTTAAGAATACTGTTTCGGGCCGCGACCCCACAGAAAACCCTTCACGATCCCATTTGAGGTCCCATGGGATATAGGAATTTAAAAATAAAAAATAATAATTTTGAGGAATGTAGGATTGTGCATTATACTTATAAATAGTCTGAAAGTTCTACTAATTACATATTTACTGTATATTTATGTAAAAAGTGATTGCAATAAAATTTGCAATAAATAATATATCTACCAGTACATTCATCAATCACATACATTTATTATGTCAGTTGCGATGCAGAATCGTGTTGAAAATACTTATTCTTAACATGAATTCATTGAGGTTTGACTGAAACATGTCAATATCGAGGAACGCTCATTGGTAGGTTGGTCTTCCCTCTTGGAAAAATTAAGAGCCTGTGCTGCCTAGCTCTGGTGAAGTTATCGGGAATATAAAACCTATTACGCTCCAGAACATCAGGATTGTAAATGTGTCCGCGGAGCAACTTATGTGCCACAAACACAATTGAAAATTTTCTCCTAACGTCTAGAAGATAGTCTTTTCACTTCAGCGAGAAGCAGTCATACTAGAGTAGTAGTGAAAGGCCAACATTCTGATTTGAAAATATGCTTGTAATGTTATTGGTTTAAATAATTAATAGTATATATAGTCTGTCCCATTGTTAAATTTTCATAAATCTCTAGTCTGGAGCCCCAAAATACTTGAAACCGTGATTATGTGCAGAAACGGAAGGTCCGTTTAATAGATTTCCCTATCATAACAAACAGATTGCAATCTTTAGAGCACTAGCATCATGTAGGGATGCTGTCCTGCTCCGAGGAACTAGTGTCATCGATCCCTTCGGCGCCAGTGCACAGTCGGGATCTGAATTTGTCATGTGAGAACGGATCGTTTTCATGATCCATTCTTGAGTTCCACAGTTCGGGTGTGGAAACATTTACCAGCCTCTGTGATTCCTATTTCCTGCAACATATCCAAATATGACACAGGACCCGAGGGAATTTTTTATTGTTGAAAGCCAGGTACTTCTCTCACAACATATCCAATCTGCCAATGCCAATGGTTGCGAACAGATGGGATTCTTGTGCGATGTTTACAAAAAAACACGTGAACTCTATAGTCTTTAATTATTGAAGATGATATTAGCGATTACTAAACAAAAATTTGAAACAGAAAAATCAGTGCCCCGGCAAGACAAGGGTCCTGGGTTCGAGTCCTAGATGTGACCGTATCTTTTTCTGTTTAAAATTTTCGTTTAAGAATCGCTAATATTGTCTTCAATAATTAAATATTACAATTTGAGATTTTACTCATTAAGTTATTACAAAAATAAAATATCTATTACTCTTGTTCAATGACTGCTTTTGACTAGAAGACTACAAATGGAACACATTGATGGAATTTTTTTCTCATAAATGTTGACATTTACTCTTATTAATTGTTTATTTTTTACCTAATCCAAATACGTATCATTGAGACTAAAATCATTGCGAAGGCTTCGTCATAACGTACCAACACTAATTTAAGTAGAAAAGAAACACAATTGACTCATGCGCGAGTGCTTTCTTTGGCGGCATTATTTTTCCCTAAAGGTTGAGAAAAAAATCCCCCGTCAAAGGGATAGCAAGGAAAATGCGGACAGAAAGATAAAACTCCTAAATTATTTTCTGAACTGAAAGGAGAAATTGGACAGAGGGAATAAACAATATTCTCCAGTTGTTTTAGTTCTTGACCCCTCTTGTTCAGAAAGCAATCAAAATGGATAAAAGCATTTTTTCACTGAGAAACAAAAAGGTTAACATGTTTATTGTTTGGTTAGCCACTTAATTCTAATTTAGGCAAAGAGCTTCATTGAAAAACCAATTCGTTATAAAATTGATAATAAAAGTGAGAATTCGACGCAATGCTTCTCATTTCTAAACATAAGTTTTTTGTAGAATCTATTATTTATATCATAATTAATATAATAATCAATTATACTGTACTGATAAAAAATTTAAACCCAAAAGCTCAATATTTAAGCATAATTCTCAATTATCAATAATTATCATTACTTATTACCAATAATCATTTATCAATTTTCAATTATCAGTCACCAATTATGTATTGCCAATTATCGATTATCAATCTACACTTATTGTCAATCACACATTTCTAAATTATCAATTGACAATATTATTGTTAATAACACATCTCTAAATTACCAAAAAAATATGCAAGCATGTCTGTTACTTATAAAAATATCACAACACCCATTATGTTATAAAAATGTTATTAGAAAATGTCGAATGCTTAACAAATTATCAGCTTGTATTTCCCAAGAATCCAAGTCTGTTATTTCAAGAAATGAAATGAAGCGTAAAGATTAATTTAGAGATAATGTATTCCCCCGACTCTCGTAACAAAATCATAAGCACTGCGGTCTAACTCTGGAAGCTGAAAGAAAATAAATATACACATATCGATGTTTCTTCTAATAGCAGCAACATTACTTGTTTGTATTTTTGTAAGGTCTAACAAACTCAATCAGAATAAGAACACCAATATCTGCAACATCCATGAAAATAAAACAAAAAATTTAAATTTATTTACATCATAGTTGTAGATCTCATATTTCAAGTTCAGATTTAACAACACCATCTTGCAACTAATTTTTCTCATATTTTTGGCAGCTGTTTATATGTTCACAACGGTCCAATGAACTGGTGTGTAACCTAGATAGTGTCTCGGATAAACAAATTAGAATTTTATTTATATGGGATATCTATTGATTTTTTATAAAATAAATATTCCGGAACAACTTTTTTTAAGGTTATACCCATCAATATAATATATCATTGAAGAAGAAGATAGTACTAATAAATTTAAACGAAAGTTTAATTTTTACTGAAAATATACTCGACAAGAAAGTTAATAATATTTTAGGTAAATTAGTGAAGAGTGGTTGATAATACTATATTCGGTATATACGTGAGTCGGGCCATGTCAAGAGTCAGAATAATAGAAGAGTATGTATGAATGTGAATGTCCGTCGTATCTGCCTCCCCCTGGTATCCTGAAATAAAGCTCCATAATTTAGGCCCCTTCTAAACAAAACCGTATCCTAGAAAGAGTAAAGGTACAAAAGGGATTTGTTTAACTTACCGTACATGGAATTTGGTCACTATTCAAATAGTAAGTACTTGAAATACACGTATTCCTTTCCACAAGATCCTTTATTAAAATCCACAGAGAACTTTGCTCTCAAACTTTGGTTTTCAGAATAAGATGGAAAAGAGCGTAAATGTGGGTTGGGACACTTTTTGATTAAATAATAACTTGTAATAAGACATCAGTTACGACATAATATTTATTTACCGGAAGTCTGTATTCCAATTTTAGTGGAATTTTTTTTTTACTATACATTTACGAAAAAATATTTTTTTAATATTTAATATTCTTGATTGATTCATTCGGTCTGTTTTAACATTCGGGACATTATTTGAAATTTGACCATGATTTTATGCGAGTTAAAAACGTTGTTTTCCTTGAATCGAAATTGATTAAAAAATTGATTTGTTGGTTTTATTTTTTCTTTACATTCACATAGATTTAAATAAATTTAAGTCAGGACCGAACATACCAAAGGTGACTAACTTCTGACCAGGGCGGGAAATTCCTTAAGGCACGAGGAATCATTTAAATTGTTTTAGGGGTTTGGGCACCGCAGATTTATTCTTATTTTATTAAACACCTACATCCCACTTCACCCCTTTGTTACGTGGAGAAGTAATAATGCCAGTAATTAGCAAAATTTCAAATGTTCAATGAGCAGGTTACAAATTCAACATAGCGTAAAAGAAGTAGCAATCCGGATTCGTTGTGGAGGATATTTACAAAAAGGTAGGCCTATTTCAATATTCAGGTGGCATCCTCCCAGCTGGACCATTATTCTATTTGTTCTAAATATCTTAATATCTTTACCGAAATCAGATTAACCTTGCTGCCCAGATTGCAGTTTTCAAAAGCTATCGAAATAACAGGAATTAAATTTTCGACATCGACCCATGTGTTTTACTTCGTCAGGTCAGATCACACTATTGCAGAGTCTGCCGACAATCATCCTGATTTTTTTGTATTTAAAAAAAAACGTAAGCACTTTAGCAGACTAGTTTTATGAAGCCATTGACTTTGAAACATGTGGATTATTATTAAATAAAAGTGTTTAATTTATAAATAGTTTTAAAAAGCTTACCATGCGTCCGTTTTTGCCACAAATGCAATCTTAGTTTATTAATTTCACAATTATCCATAATTCTTCACCTGTAATAGTTCTGCAGCTTAGTTTTAGATTAGTCTCGTTTTCCAAAATAAAATTAATGAAATTAATACTGCTTAAGAAATTTAATTTTCCAAGAGAAATTTTGTGGAAAAGCGTGAATATTTATTTAAAGTGATTGTGGGAAGGGCATATTTACACTTTACAATTAGTCAAAATATCGTTGGTTCGGCCCTGTTACAAGGCAAGTACAACGAAATAACTTTTAGCGTAGTATGCAGCACCATCATCCATTTCAGTTGACTATGAATTTTGCATTTCGCATGGTGCTAATTGCGCCCTATTAATTATTCCGCTACAAGTCACAATCAAATTATGATGAAAATAAACAGAAACAGCTTGCGTCTACGTTTACAAGATGAGGATTTAATGATGCGTTCAGATGAGGGGGATTTATTGATGCGTTTAGATGAGGAGGATTTATTGATTCGTTTAGATGAGGAGGATTTGTTGATTCGTTTAAATGAGGAGGATTTATTGATTCGTTTAGATGAGGAGGATTTATCGATGCGTTAAGATAAGGAAGATTTATTGATTCGTTTAGATGAGGTGGATTTGTTGATTCGTTTAAATGAGGAGGATTTATTGATTCGTTTAGATGAGGAGGATTTATTGATTCGTTTAAATGAGGAGGATTTATTGATTCGTTTAGATGAGGAGGATTTGTTGATTCGTTTAGATGAGGAGGATTTATTGATGCGTTTAGATAAAGAGGATTTATTGATGCCTTTAGATGCAGAGGATTTATTGGTGCGTTTAGATGCAGAGGATTTATTGATGCGTTTAGATGAATCCGTGCTGTTTCTAGTGTATTAATATTATTAGGTTGCGCGTGGATGATTCTAGTCATAAAAGAAGCTTTTTTACCCTGCCAGTTTTTGATCAATCAGAACATAGGAACATACTATGCAATGAAGATTGTTATAATGTTGTGCTATATACGTCACATTTTCAAACCCATCGATGTTTATTTGCTTTCGTGTTCGAGAGGTAAGGCTCTCGACTAGCAAGCCGAAGGTCGCAAGATCACAGTAATTTTTGTTTGTTGATTTGTGTTATTTCACATTTTAATCATTAAAATAATATAAGGTATATTTGCGATACGGTGTAAGATCACCATTCTGAAACGTTGCTTGAAATGGCTTTAGCCGTGAATGGTGACCAGATCTGAATAGTCAGGTACTTCCTCGCCATCCTCTTCCCCATCTTATTCCTCTCCCCACTACCTTCAGCCACACAACATATGCCAATTGGGGATGTCATAGTCTCACCGGCTCCAGATGGTTGGAAGCAAGTGGGAATCTAGTACGGTATTCATATACAAAATCAGATTCGATTATAAAATACCATTGCGGCCAAAATAATATATTGGATTTGATTTATTTCCATAAACCATGCAAAATCTGCTTTCCAACAGTACACTGATTTGTTTGACAAAGAAGTATCGTTGCTTGCGTATATATATATATATATATATATTAATATACTTTAAATACTTATTTATGGACGGTAAAAT